>NC_057813.1:81572724-81872724 GCF_018294505.1 Triticum aestivum | reverse complement strand
AGTTTCTCTCGGAGCAGCCAACCAGCTAGTGGTTGTAGGGGGCGGCTATTTATAGCCTAGGGAGCAGCCCGACATGATAAGACATAAATGCCCTTGTCTGATATGACCGTTAGGTGGATAAGATATTTTGGGACAGCTGGCGCGTAGCACAGCAACGGTCGGAAATTTGACTATCAAATTCCTCAGGGCTATCATGTTCCTCACTGTGTAGGCAATCCGCACTGGCGAATTCCTAACTCCTCAGTCAGAACAAATTCCTCAGCGACCAGAAGAACTTCGTCTCTGTCACTGAAGAAATTGACTGAACTGTATGAGATTTCCAAAGGCTTCACTCGAAGGGTTTGGTAGGTGTAGGATTTTGAGTTGAGCATCACTTGGAAATTTTTCCTTAGTATTTCCTCGACCCCCTTTAACAGTACGGTGTTTCCTATGACTCAAGAAAGAGAAAAACAAAACTATGAAAACGAAAGTCTTCAAGCTTCATATTCCTCGCATGAATATCAAGTCTTCACGGATAACACCAATTTCTTCACTTTCAAAGTCTTCATGAAAGTCTTCAGGAATACCAAAATCTTCAGTCGAAGATATTCATTTTTAGGGGTCGACTTTCTCTAGTAAATATCAAACTCCTCATAGACTTATAGACCTGTGTACACTCACAAACGCATTAGTCCCTTAACCTATAAGTCTTCAATACACCAAAATCACTAAGGGGCACTAGATGCACTTACAATCTCCCCCTTTTGGTGATTGATGACAATATAGGTTAAGTTTTCAACGGGGATAAACATGTGAAGTGTAAGTACTGATATTGAGGAATTTGATTGCAAGATATAGAAGAACTCCCCCTGAAGATGTGCATAGTGAGGAATTTGCTTTTGAAGCAATGCACACTTGAAGAGTTGAATCATGGAGATCTCCCCCTATATCTTGTAATTCATACACGCATTTGACATATGATATGAAGAATTTGAAATGCATGATGAAATATGGTGCCTGATGAAATTCAGCATGCGTGCAATAATATTAATGAGGAACAAGCATGCAGAATAACATATCGAGAGTATCAAGCACAGTGCATCAAAAGTATCAGGGCACCATCGGGTTTAAGATTACAACTCGATCCAATAAAGTTTCAGAAGAACGAGAGTTGTAACTTAGCAAAAAACGCCCATATAATAGACCCGCTTGAAGACTAACTCAAATTTCTCCCCCTTTGTCATCGAATGACCAAAAGGATCGAAACTGAGGACTAACGCCCCTGAAGAATATCAAGTTGATGGAGGAGCACCAGCATTGTTGGGGTCGGTAGTCGTAGTAGGGCCTGCCGCTAGTGTCGTCCAAATCTTCCATTTTCATCAGTCTCGCATGATGAAGAATAGGAGCTGGCCACCAAGGAAGGAACTTTGACCTTCTTGAATTTCTTCGGTGGAGGTGCAGACCAGTCAAATTCTTCCTTGAGACCCATATTCTTCAGATCTGCAGCGCTGTAGACATGAGATAGAACAGCCCAGGTACGGTTGAAGGTTTCATGGAGGTAGTATTGGTTTTTCTTCACTGCATTGTGTGTTGAGGTCATGTTGTGAAGAATGGAACCAAACTGACGCTTGACCCATTTATGATTGCGATCAACCTTCTGATGAAGAATGAGGAGTAACTCACGATCAGTCATCACCCTGGGAGTTATGGCTTGAGGATTTTGCTTGGCGGCAGAGTCATGTGTGGCAGAGTCATCATTGGTGGAGTAGGATGCAGCCTTGCGAAATTGACCATCCAATGGACGAATGCCTTCATCTATCACAGCAGTTGCCTTGCCTTTGTCATCAGCTGAGGAATATGTCCGTTTGAGGACTTCAATTGGAGGCAAGTAGCTGCCATGGTTCAAAGTGTCAGCTTTGTAATTCAGTGAAGCCCATGTCCTGATGAATCTCATAATCCATGGTGCATAAGGCTTCAGCTCAAATGGTGACATAGCAATATTCGCCAGAGTCCTCATGAAGAAATCATGGAAGTTGACGGGAACGCATGAATGATATTGAAAAGCATGTTCTTCATGATGCCAACGACCTCTTCATCATTTGAGTCGTGGCCTTTGATAGGACTCATTGTCTTCGTCAGAATGCGATAGACAGTCCGGGGCACATATAGTAATTCCTTGACGAGGAATTTGGTTCGAGGAGCCTGCCCTGGCTTCAAAGGCTTCATCAGCACTTGCATGAAATGATTCGAAAGCTCAGGCTCACTATAGACACAACGAGCACCGTCAATGGGAGGATTGAGTGGGAGGGCACGAAGCAATTCAGTTGCTGGTGCCTTGTAGTGAGTATTTTCAGACATCCAGTCCAGCACCCATGAATTTACATCTTCAGAGTTTCCTGTGATGTGCAGCGTTGCATAGAATTGAAGAATGAGTTCTTCATTCCAGTCACAGATGGCAGTGCAGAAGTTTAGCAATCCAGCATCGTGAAGGACACTGAGGACTGGCTCGAAGCACGGCAGAGACTCCATGTCCACATGAGGAATATGTTCGTGATCGAAGACTTTGTCTTTGTTGAACAGTACTGAGGAATAGATTGCTTGACTAGTAGTCCAGAAACGCCTCTTCCTTATGCGAGCAGAGTCATAGGGGTTATAGTCAGTGAAGAACACATGCTCGTTGAAGAAATCTTCAGCCTTGAACTTTTACTTCTTTGAGAATGGATCCGTTGGCTTGGGCACCGGTGTGTCAGTGAGTTGCATCACAACCTCAGGAATCATAATCTCAGGTTCTTCAGGCTGAGGAATTTCTGGTTCCTCTTCAGTTGCAGTCTGTGTGTTCAAAGGTTCAACAACAGCAGCTTCTTCAGCACTAGCGGCTGGAATGTCTTCATGCACAGATGTGGTGGGATGAGTTTCTTCGGAGCCCATTTGAACTGTTGGTGCAGGGGCTGAGGTATTTGTTGTAGTGGGGTGAAGAGTGGAGAATTGGGGTGCTGACTTTCCCAAAAGTCATCATTCATCACGGGCGTTGTGCAACCAATGTCCACTACTTCATCTTCAATTTCTTCAACGCCAGCCTCTTTAGCTGTGAACTGAGGCATTGGCGAGGAAGCAACAGGCATTGAAGGGATCGCATCCACTTCAATTTCTTCATCAACCTGCTCTGACGAAGCAGCAGATTGAGGTTCTTCAGCAGATCCGCTTGGGATCACATATTCCTCATCAAAAGGAACAAGGTTATTTGATGGCATGGTGGAAATCGGAACAGCATCAATTGGATTTTCAATAGAGCTTGTCAGAGGCTTCATCTTCTTTGGAGATGAAGATTCTGAAGAACTGGATGCTTTCCTTTTCTTCACTGCAGCTCGCTCTGCAGCCTTGGTCTTCCTCACATCTGATGCAGATGGAAGAATAGGAGTTGGTGTAGGCACTGGAGGAGCTGAGGATTCTTGTTGGATTTCCTCAGGCGCAACTGATGCAGTTGCCCTGACATCTTCAATTTCATCAGGCGCACCACTAGTGGATGCCCTAGAAATTTCTTCAGCGGCTGGAATGGAGTCATCAGCCCTGGAACTAGCATTTTCTTCAGCAGCCTGAATGTCATCAGCGGTGCTGGCATGTTCTTCAGTTGGTTGAGCAGACGCTTCAGCTTGAGGAGTTTCTTGTTGCGATGGGGCTGCAACATTTGTGAATTTCTCAGTCAGTTTTACAAACCTGACTTTGGCTCCTTGCCAATCAGCATAGTAAGCATTGAAATCATCGCCGAGGGATTTGCTTTCAGACTGGATCTGAAGGAGTTCATCAGTTGTCATTTTGACAACGTTTTTCCTCAGGAACTTCTCTTTCCTGAACTGAGCCTTTTTGATCTGCCTGGCCTTCTCAAATTTCCATTTCTCTTCAGAGATAAAATGGGTCAGCATGTGACTTTGACCATGAGTTAAATGAAAATCAGGCATAGGGGTGTCTGGATCCTTGTGCCAGAGATCAATGTACTCGAGAATCGCCATAGGATCCAAAAGCAGTGGCACGGGTGTGCCTTTGGCTCTAGCGGCCCTTTCTTGTCGGTCTCTGATGATTTCCGCAAGTTCATCATCATCATCTTCATCGTTAGATGGCACTTGGAAGGCAACCTGTTTCTTCTTCGGACTTGGCCGAGGACCTCGACCAGTCATTGCCTTTGTCTTCAGCAGAGTGGGGACTGATGAAGATTTTGGTGCAGTTGAGGAACTTGCTGAGGAACCAGAGGCAATAGAGATGCTTGTTGTCTGGCATGTGCCCAGATGTACAGGTGTTGAGGACTTTGCCGGAGCAGCTGAGGACTTTGGAGGAGGAGCTGAGGACTTTGGAGGAGCAGGAGCAGAGGACTTTGGAACTGGCCGTGAGGGCTTTAAAGAATCTGGCTGTGAGGGCTTTGAAGATTCTGGCCGTGAGGGCATTGCTGAGGAACTTGGCCATGAGGGCATAGTTGGTGAAGCACTTGGATTGTGAGCGGGCTTCTTTGCCATAGATTTTCTAGGCTTGACAGAGGCCTCGGTGGCAGCAGCAGCAGCAAAGTCTTCATTGAATTTCCTCACTGCTTCTTTGGCTTGTCTCGCCAACTTAGCTTGGTGCTTGGCCCATTCTTCTGGAAAGTCCTCACCACCCTTGATGCTGGTGGGGTCAGCTTCTTGGCCAGGTGCCAATGGAGCTCTTGGGCATGGAGGATTAAGTGCGAATTTCTTCATATACTTTGGAGTCACATATCTGTACTCCCTCCATTCTCTTGCCCATCTCCGTTCAATCTTCTATATGCGCACCTTGCGCTGATTTTTATTTTCCTTTCCGTACTTAGCCTCATCAGGTGTGCAATAATCAGCATAGATGGCCTCAGGTATTTCAAAAGCAGTCATGACCTCGGGCTTCTTTCCTCCTTTCTGCGGCTTCTTACCATCAGCCATATGCTTCAGACGAGGAATTTGAACAATCGAATTTTCTGAAGAAGTGTGCAACTTTTCTTCAAGGAACGCTGCAAATGAGTTAAGTTGATGAGAACCTAGTGATTCAGCAGCGGACATGAGTACCTATGAACAAAGTATAGTTGCGATGAATTTGGAGAGGTCATATGCGTTCTTAGAAGGTTTTTCAAAAAGAACAAGTTTTGAGGAATTTGACCAGATGAGCCTTGAAGAATTTCACTAAGCGTTCTTTGTCTTAGGTTCCTAAGTTGTATAGATCGAGGATCCACACAATTGAGGAATCTTGAAGAAAAATGATGCTTAGATAAACGAATCAAGAACAGATGACTAGTGAGGTGTTTTGTGTGTGAGGATTTGAAGAATAAAACACCTTTGAAGATTTTGTTGTGAAATTTCGAATCAAAAGGGGTAGTAAAAGTAACTTTTAATTGTCCTTGATGAAGAACACGACGAACTGTGAAGAAGAACAGTGAAGTTCGTCGGTGTAGATCTTCCACGCCCTAACTCGGCGGAGGAAGACAACTACGGCGGCGGCGCAGTGAAGATTTCCGCGGTCGACGCGAGTACGACGGCGACGAGGTCGAGGCAGTGAAGCTCTTCCTCACCGGCGAAGATGGAGTAGCGGCGGCGCTAGGGTTTGAGAAGATCAAGCGAGAGAGAGAGCGGTCGAGCAGAGTAAAGGAAGTGAGGAAGGGGAGAGGGGGTATTTATAGTGGTAGTGAAAAACTGTTTGCCCGAAGATTTAGGACGAACATGCCCCTGACCCTTCTCCTTCGCTTGACATGTGTCACCCACGTACTGAGAAGTGGAGATCGTGTTAGATCGTGGGTGAATAGATAAGTCTATCGTGGGATCCGGAATGGATTGAGCGGTAAAATCGAAAATTTGGATAAGATTAGTTTTAAAGTTTCATTCGCAAATTCTTCAGCTATCAAGGACAAAGTGAAGATTTCGAACGAGTTTCAAATAGAACGCACATGAAGAATTTGTGAATAGTTTGGGTTGAGTAAAGCATAGAGGGGGAAGGGTCCGATCACATTCACTTAGTAGAAGAAGCAACTTGAAGAAATAGCCATAAGTGAATGATGTAGAGGACATAAACTCATATATATATATATATATATATATATATATATATATATATATATATATATATATATATAGCCAATGAAGAAAAACAACGGGAATACTAAAGATTTTGCAAAGTTGAAGAATTTCAAAAACTGAAGAATTTCAAAAACTGAGGAATTTCAAAAATGAAGATTTTCAACTTTGGTGGTGGCGTGACCCACCGTATAAGAATGATGATTTCAGACACCGCGTACAATTGTCGTAGGGTTCTGAGAATCAAATTTTTCATTAATTTCTTCACACTTAGAGTGTTATTCTTCATTGATTGAAGAAAAACGTTTCTTCATGTGTTGCACATCTAAGTCATCAATTTTGCATAAGTGTCAGGATGTGTGTCCTTTTCAAAGAACATTCAAAGATTCTAATATATTTAGCTCACACCGCAACTTGCTAAATCTCTTCTCATCCAAGGGCTTTGTGAAGATATCGGCTAGCTGTTCTTCAGTCTTCACGTGCTCGATGGAGATGTCACCCTTCAACACATGATCACGAAGAAAATGATGACGAATCTGAATGTGCTTTGTCTTCGAGTGTTGAACTGGGTTGTGAGAAATCTTGATGGCACTCTCACTGTCACAGAGGAGAGGCACATTCTTCACGTTGACGCCATAGACCTTGAGGGTTTTCTTCATCCATAGCAGTTGAGCACAGCAAGAACCAACAGCAATGTATTCAACTTCAGCAGTAGACAGTGATACGCAGTTCTGTTTCTTCGAGGACCAACAGACCAAAGATCGTCCGAGGAAATGACAAGTACCAGATGTTGACTTGCGGTCCACACGATCACCAGCATAGTCAGAGTCAGAATATCCAATGAGATCAAAAGTAGAGCCCTTGGGGTACCATAATCCTAGTGTTGGTGTGTGAGCTAGATATCGAAGAATATGCTTCACAGCCTTATGGTGTGATTCCTTCGGTGCAGCTTGAAATCGGGCACACATGCAAACACTAAGCATTATATCTGGCCTAGATGCACATAAGTACAATAAAGAACCAATCATGGAGCGGTATACCTTGTGATCGAAGTCAATACCATTTTCATCAGTGCATAGATGGCCATTTGTGGGCATAGGAATTTTGACGCCTTTGCAATCTTGCATGCCGAATTTCCTCAGAACATCCTTGAGGTATTTCTCCTGAGATATGAATATGCCATTGTGCTGTTGACGAATTTGAAGACCTAAGAAGAATTTCAACTCTCCCATCATAGACATTTGATATTCTTCACTCATCATATAGGCAAATTCATCACTATAACGTTGGTCAGTACAGCCAAAGATAATATCATCAACGTATATTTGGCACACAAACAGTTCACCATCATAAGATTTAGTAAAGAGAGTAGGGTCGAGTGAACCGGGTGTGAAGCCATTCTTCATGAAGAATTCCTTCAAAGTATCATACCACGCCCGAGGGGCCTGCTTGAGGCCATACAGGGCCTTGTTGAGTCTGAAGACTTTGTCAGGATTCTTTGGATCTTCAAAACCTGGGGGTTGAGCAACATATACTTCTTCCTCAAGCTTACCATTGAGGAATGCACTTTTCACATCCATTTGTTGTAAAGTGATATTATGATGGTTAGCATAAGCAAGTAATATGCGAATAGCCTCAAGTCTAGCAACAGGTGCAAAAGTTTCATCGAAATCAATTCCTTCAACCTGTGTGTAGCCTTGAGCTACAAGTCGTGCCTTATTCCTCACCACAAGGCCATTTTCATCTTGCTTGTTGCGGTAGATCCACTTTGTGCCGATGATATTATGCTTGCGAGGATCTGGACGTTTGACCAGTTCCCAGACATTGTTGAGCTCGAACTGATGTAATTCTTCTTGCATGGCCTGAATCCACTCAGGCTCCAGAAATGCTTCATCTACCTTAGTGGGCTCTGTAATGGAGACAAAAGCATAGTGCCCACAAAAGTTAGATAAATGTGAAGCTTTTGAGCGTGTGAGAGGACCTGGCGCTCGAATGTCATCGATGATCTTTTCCACTTGCACTTCTTTTGCAATGCGAGGATGAGCTGGTTGTCGTTGAGGAATTTGATCAGCATTTTCTTCAGCACCATTTTCTTCAGCATTTTCATCAGGTGCACCAGCTCGATTTTCTTCACGTTCTGGAATGAATTCTTCAACAGATTCTTCGGTAGGAATAACATCCTCAGTAGCCTTGAACTTGATAGAATCCTCAGGTGCTGGTTCATCTATTACAGAAGGTAGGTGCTCTCTTTGCGAGCCATTAGTTTCATCGAACCGCACATCTACAGTTTCAACAACCTTGTGAAGAACGTTGTTGAAGACTCTGTAGGTGTGCGAGTCCTTTCCGTAACCAAGCATAAAACCTTCATGTGCTTTCGGTGCAAATTTAGCATTGTGATGAGGATCTCTAATCCAACATTTAGCACCGAAGACTTTGAAATAACTCACATTGGGTTTCTTGTCAGTGAGGAGTTCATAGGCAGTCTTCTTGAAGAATTTGTGAAGATATACCCGATTGATGATGTGGCACGCAGTATCAATTGCATCAATCCAAAAACGACGAGGCGTTTTGTATTCATCAAGCATAGTGCGAGCCATTTCAGCGAGGGTTCTGTTCTTGCGCTCCACGACGCCATTCTGCTGAGGAGTATAAGGAGCAGATAACTCATGAGTAATACCAAGTTCATCAAGATAGCCATCAAGACCGGAATTCTTGAACTCGGTCCCATTGTCAGTTCTGATGTGCTTGATCTTCACACCAAAGTTGGTTGAAGCCCTCGAGGAAAATCGTTTGAAGATTTCCTGCACTTCATGTTTGTAAGTGACAATGTGTACCCATGTGTAACGAGAATAGTCATCAACAATAACAAAGCCATATAGAGATGCATCATTTGAAACAGCAGAATAATGATTAGGACCAAAGAGATCCATGTGAAGCAATTCAAATGGACGAGTAGTGGTCATGATAGTCTTCGCTGGATGCTTGGCCTTTGTCATCTTTCCAGCTTCACAAGCTCCGCATAAGTGATCCTTGAGGAATTTGACATTCTCAATGCCAATGACATGCTTCTTCTTCGCAAGCGTGTTCAGATTCCTCATGCCAGCATGACCAAGTCGTCGATGCCATAGCCAGCCTTCTGAAGCTTTTGCAAGTAAGCACACGGCTGGTTGTGGTCCTGTAGAGAAATCAACAATATACAGATCTCCTCTCCTAAAGCCTTCGAAGACTTTGGAATGGTCAGCTTCCATGATCACAACACAACGATACTTGCCAAAGACAACAACCATATCAAGATCACAAAGCATTGAGACAGACATGAGGTTGTATCCTAAGGACTCGACAAGCATGACTTTGTCCATGTGTCGATCCTTTGAGATCGCAACCTTACCTAGACCCAATACCTGACTTTTGCCTTTCTCAGCGAAGATGATATGCTTCAGATGTGACGGTGATAAAGGAGCATCCATCAATAGACTCTTGTCACCCGTCATGTGATTTGTACATCCACTATCTAGAACCCACTCGTTGGCTTTGGGCTGATCATCCTGCAGATGAATTAGTGCAACTTACGATCTCATATACTTCATCAGTGAAGAATATGATATCAAGTTCATCAGATGAATTTCATCAAGCAGTAAAACAGATATTTCAGTATGAGGACGTGTGAAATGAAAGTTCATTTCATCATGATTCATCTGCATCCTTTCAGGCATTCTTGTCAGGCCCCCAGCAAATTTTCCAGACGTTTAAAGCACGTTTGGAGACCTGACCCTGCAGAAGAAATTAGTTCCTTTTCTTTACCACCCACATCTAAAGGGGTGGCAAAGAGTTCGTCACTCTGCGAGCACCATATGAGAATGGTGGCATAGAGGCCAATCCATTTCGTTTCACATAAGAGGGGTTAGGGTAAGCATATGAATAAGCAGAGAAATTCTTCGAGGACTTATGAACATAATGATTTGAAGAATAATGCGCATATTCATAGCCCTTAGCTCTACCCTGCGAAACAGAAGGGTTAGCACGATGATGATCATATGAGGACTTTGATCCATTTGAGGAATTTGATCCATGTGAAGAATTAGGTCCATATGAAGAATTGGATCTGGGGTTCCTGTTCTTCATAGGTGGTGTCATGAGGACATTCACCTGAAGACTTTCAATATAACTTTTGGGAACCCAGATTTTCTTCATAGGGGAACCGTTCCTGCAGTTAGTGCCAACATATCTAGCAAATACTTCACCATTCTGATTTTTGAACAGTTTATAGTTGGAGTCAAATGACTCATCAGAAGAATGAGAAGATTCACATGTAAAGCCAGATAAGTTAGATGGATCAACTGGAGGTCCCTTTGCAGCAACCCATGAGGTTTTGGGGTACTGCTCAGGCTTCCAATATGTTCCATCAGCATTGAGTTTCCTCTCAAAGGCAATACCCTCTTTCCTAGGGTTTCTGTTGAGGATCTGCTTTTTGAGCACATCACAAAGAATCTGATGCCCTTTGAGGCTTTTGTACATGCCTGTCGTGTACAATTCCTTCAGCCCTGCATCGTCAGTGATACTAGCAATGTCCTCAGATGAGGAATTAGTGATAGCAGAGGCAGGTGAAGAATTTGTAACAGTTGAAGCATTTGAACATTCAGGTGAAGAATTAGCAGATTCACGTTCAATGCACTTTAAGCATGGAGGAACAAATTCTTCCTGAGAAGCGCTGATTTGTTGAGCAAGTAATGAATCGCGCTCCTTCTGAAGATCTTCATAACTCACTCTTAGCTTCTCAAGATCTTGCTTTCTTTGAAGAAATTCATAGGAAAGCTTCTCGTGATCAGATAAGAGAGATTTATGATGACTTTGAAGGTTGTCAAACTTAGACTGAAGTTTCTGAAGATTTTCAGTTAAGTCTTTAGTGCGGTCCATTTCATCACCCAACATATCATCACTTTTGTCTAGCATGTTTTGAAGTTTTTCAATAGCCTTTTGTTGTTTCACAGCAATCTTAGCAAGTTTAGAGTAACTAGGCTTAAGATTTTCATCAGATTCATCCTCACTAGATTCAGAGGAGGGGTATTTTGTTACCTTGGCACCCTTTGCCATGAAGCAATAGGTGGGAGCGTAGTCATCATTGTCTTCGTCAGCCTTGTTGGTGCGGTCAATTTCTTCAGAGTTGAAGATAGACTTGCTGACGAAAGCAGTAGCGAGAGCCAGACTCGCCACACCAGACTCGGACTCCTCAGATGCCTCCTCTTCCTCATGTTCCTCAGATTCAGCTTCAGAGTCCATTTCCTTGCCAATGAATGCCCGAGCCTTCTTGGAGCTGCTCTTCTTGTGAGATGAAGACTTCGAGGATTTTGATGATGAAGATTTTGAAGATTTCTTCTTCTTCTTAGCGTCATCAGAACTGTAATCCTTGTATTTCTTCTTCTTTAATTCCTTTTCCCATTGAGGACAATCCTGAATATAGTGACCAGGTTTCTTGCATTTGTGGCAAAGTCTTCTCTTATAGTCACTTGATGAGGAATCACTGCTTCTTGAGGATTTTCCAAAGCGACCACGTCTTGAGAACTTCTGGAACTTCTTCACGAGCAGTGCTAGCTCCTGGCTCAATTCTTCAGGATCACCGAGGCTACTACCAGAGTCTTCACATTCAGATTCAGACACAGCCTTGGCCTTCAGGGCACGTGTTTTGCCATAGCTTGAACCATAGAGATCTCTCTTTTCAGCAAGCTGGAACTCATGAGTATTTAGCCTCTCGAGGATATCAGCGGGATCTAGTGACTTGTAATCAGCTCGCTCTTGAATCATCAGTGCCAGAGTATCAAATGAGGAATCTAGCGATCTCAGCAATTTCTTCACCACCTCATGGTCGGTGATGTCAGTGGCGCCAAGCGCTTGAAGCTCATTTGAGATGTCAGTGAGGCGATCGAAGGTTTGCTGAACATTTTCATTGTCGAGTCTTTTGAAGTGGTTGAAGAGATTGCGAAGAACGTCAACACGAGAGTCACGTTCAGTTGAGACTCCTTCGTTTACTTTGGAGAACCTATCCCAGATAAGCTTAGCAGTTTCCAAAGCACTCACTCTTCCATACTGTCCTTTGCTCAGATGGCCACATATGATATTCTTCACTTGAGAATCGAGTTGCTTGAATCTCTTCACGTCAGCAGCATTCAGAGAAGGTGTGACTGAGGGAACACCATTTTCCACAACGTACCAAAGATCGTTGTCAATTGCTTCAAGATGCATTCGCATCTTATTCTTCCAGTAGGGGTAGTCCGTGCCATCGAAGGTAGGACACCGAGCGGAGATCTTGATCATACCTGCGGTTGACATAACTAAAACTCCAGGTGGTTAAACCAAAATCACACAGAACAAGGGAGTACCTTGCTCTGATACCAATTGAAAGTGCGTTATATCGACTAGAGGGGGCTGAATAGGCGATTTTTATGAATTCTTCACTGAGGAATTTGCCGGTGAGGAAATTCCTTCACGAAGAACTACTAGGAGCGAAATAAGTACTCAGAAGTAAGCATAACAGGATACAGATATAGTCATCATGATGAAATGAAGACAAGCATAGAGTACAGGAAGCGTAAACACAGGATAGCACAAGATGAAGACAAACAGACTGAAGAAATTGAACTGAGGAAATTGAGAAAGTCTTCAGTCAAAGTCTTCAAACACAGATATGAACAATCACTCAACACAGTAATGAGGAAATGAAAGAGTTGAGGAAATAGAACCAGTAAGGTTGGTGAAGACAATGATTTGGTAGACCAGTTCCAACTGCTGTCTCAGTTGTACGTCTGGTTGGAGCGGCTGAGTATTTAAACTCGAGGACACACAGTCCCGGACACCCAGTCGCTGAGCACGCAGCTCAGGACACCAAGTCCTCACCGTATTCTCCTTGAACTAAGGTCACACAGACCTCGTCCAATCACTCGTGGTAAGTCTTCAGGCGACTTCCAAACCTTCACAGACTCGGTCACTCGGCGATCCACAATTCCTCTTGGATGCTCTAGACCATGACGCCTAACCGTCTGGAAGAAGCACAGTCTTCAAAGGTAACAAGCGTCGGATCCACGCAGGATCAATCTCTTCAGTGATGCTCAATCACTTTGGGTTTGTAGGTGTTTGGGTTTGGGGTTTTTCCTCACTCGATGATTTTCGCTCAAAGTCCTCGGAGGATGGGTTGCTCTCAAATGACAAGTGTCAGTTTCTCTCGGAGCAGCCAACCAGCTAGTGGTTGTAGGGGGCGGCTATTTATAGCCTAGGGAGCAGCCCGACATGATAAGACATAAATGCCCTTGTCTGATATGACCGTTAGGTGGATAAGATATTTTGGGACAGCTGGCGCGTAGCACAGCAACGGTCGGAAATTTGACTATCAAATTCCTCAGGGCTATCATGTTCCTCACTGTGTAGGTAATCCGCACTGGCGAATTCCTAACTCCTTAGTCAGAACAAATTCCTCAGCGACCAGAAGAACTTCGTCTCTGTCACTGAAGAAATTGACTGAACTGTATGTGATTTCCAAAGGCTTCACTCGAAGGGTTTGGTAGGTGTAGGATTTTGAGTTGAGCATCACTTGGAAATTTTTCCTTAGTATTTCCTCGACCCCCTTTAACAGTACGGTGTTTCCTATGACTCAAGAAAGAGAAAAACAAAACTATGAAAAGAAAAATCTTTAAGCTTCATATTCCTTGCATGAATATCAAGTCTTCACGGATACACCAAATTCTTCACTTTCAAAGTCTTCATGAAAGTCTTCAGGAATACCAAAATCTTCAGTCGAAGATATTCATTTTTAGGGGTCGACTTTCTCTGTAAATATCAAACTCCTCTTAGACTTATAGACCTGTGTACACTCACAAACGCATTAGTCCCTTAACCTATAAGTCTTCAATACACCAAAATCACTAAGGGGCACTAGATGCAATTATAGTTCATCTATCATAGAAGGTAGGTGCTCTCTTTGCGAGCCATTAGTTTCATCGAACCGCACATCTACAGTTCAACAACCTTGTGAAGAACGTTGTTGAAGACTCTGTAGGTGTGCGAGTCCTTTCCGTAACCAAGCATAAAACCTTCATGTGCTTTCGGTGTAAATTTAGCATTGTGATGAGGATCTCTAATCCAACATTTAGCACCAAAGACTTTGAAATAACTCACATTGGGTTTCTTGTCAGTGAGGAGTTCATAGGCAGTCTTCTTGAAGATTTTGTGAAGATATACCCGATTGATGATGTGGCACGCAGTATCAATTGCATCAATCCAAAAACGACGAGGCGTTTTGTATTCATCAAGCATAGTGCGAGCCATTTCAGCGAGGGTTCTGTTCTTGCGCTCCACGACGCCATTCTGCTGAGGAGTATAAGGAGCAGATAACTCATGAGTAATACCAAGTTCATCAAGATAGCCATCAAGACCGGAATTCTTGAACTCGGTCCCATTGTCAGTTCTGATGTGCTTGATCTTCACACCAAAGTTGGTTGAAGGCCTCGAGGAAAATCGTTTGAAGATTTCCTGCACTTCATGTTTGTAAGTGACAATGTGTACCCATGTGTAACGAGAATAGTCATCAACAATAACAAAGCCATATAGATAAGCATCATTTGAAATAGTAGAATAATGATTAGGACCAAAGAGATCCATGTGAAGCAATTCAAATGGACGAGTAGTGGTCATGATAGTCTTCGCTGGATGCTTGGCCTTTGTCATCTTTCCAGCTTCACAAGCTCCGCATAAGTGATCCTTGAGGAATTTGACATTCTCAATGCCAATGACATGCTTCTTCTTCGCGAGCGTGTGCAGATTCCTCATGCCAGCATGACCAAGTCGTCAATGTCATAGCCAGCCTTCTAAAGCTTTTGCAAGTAGGCACATGGCTGGTTGTGGTCCTGTAGAGAAATCAACAATATACAGATCTCCTCTCCTAAAGCCTTCGAAGACTTTGGAATGGTCAGCTTCCATGATCACAACACAACGATACTTGCCAAAGACAACAACCATATCAAGATCACAAAGCATTGAGACAGACATGAGGTTGTATCCTAAGGACTCGACAAGCATGACTTTGTCCATGTGTCGATCCTTTGAGATTGCAACCTTACCTAGACCCAATACCTGACTTTTGCCTTTGTCAGCAAAGATGATATGCTTCAGATGTGACGGTCATAAAGGAGCATCCATCAATAGACTCTTGTCACCCGTCATGTGATTTGTACATCCACTATCTAGAACCCACTCATTTGCTTTGGGCTGATCATCCTGCAGATGAATTAGTGCAACTTACGATCTCATATACTTCATAAGTGAAGAATATGATATCAAGTTCATCAGATGAATTTCATCAAGCAGTAAAACAGATATTTCAGTATGAGGACGTGTGAAATGAAAGTTCATTTCATCATGATTCGCCTGCGTCCTTTCAGGCATTTTTGTCAGGCCTCCAGCAAATTCTTCAGACGTTAAGGCACGTCTAGAGACCTGACCCTGCATAAGGGATTAGTTCTTTTTCTTCACCACCCACATCTGAAGGGGTGGCAAAGAGTTCATCACTCTGCGAGCACCATATGAGAATGGTGGCATAGAAACCAATCCATTTCGTTTCACATAAGAGGGGTTAGGGTAAGCATATGAATAAGCAGAGAAATTCTTCGAGGACTTATGAACATAATGATTTGAAGAATAATGTGCATATTCATAGCCCTTAGCTCTACCCTGCGAAACAGAAGGGTTAGCACGATGATGATCATATGAGGACTTTGATCCATTTGAGGAATTTGATCCATGTGAAGAATTAGGTCCATATGGAGAATTGGATCTGGGGTTCCTGTTCTTCACAGGTGGTATCATGAGGACATTCACCTGAAGACTTTCAACATAACTTTTGGGAACCCAGATTTTCTTCATAGGAGAACCGTTCCTGCAGTTAGTGCCAACATATCTAGCAAATACTTCACCATTCTGATATTTGAACAGTTTATTGTTGGAGTCAAATGACTCATCAGAAGAATGAGAAGATTCACATGTAAAGCCAGATAAGTTAGATGGATCAACTGGAGGTCCCTTTGCAGCAACCCATGAGGTTTTGGGGTACTGCTCAGGCTTCCAATATGTTCCATCAGCATTGAGTTTCCTTTCAAAGGCAATACCCTCTTTCCTAGGGTTTCTGTTGAGGATCTGCTTTTTGAGCACATCACAAAGAATCTTATGACCTTTGAGGCTTTTGTACATGCATGTCGTGTACAATTCCTTCAGCCCTACATCGTCAGTGATACTAGCAATGTCCTCAGATGAGGAATTAGTGATAGCAGAGGCAGGTGAAGAATTTGTAATAGTTGGAGCATTTGAACATCCAGGTGATGAATTAGCAGATTCACGTTCAATGCACTTTAAGCATGGAGGAACAAATTCTTCCTGAGAAGCGCTGATTTGTTGAACAAGTAATGAATCGCGCTCCTTCTGAAGATCTTCATAACTCACTCTTAGCTTCTCAAGATCTTGCTTTCTTTGAAGAAATTCATTGGAAAGCTTCTCATGATCAAATAAGAGAGTTTTATGATGACTTTGAAGGTTGTCAAACTTAGACTGAAGTTTCTGAAGATTTTCAGTTAAGTCCTTAGTGCGGTCCATTTCATCACCCAACATATCATCACTTTTGTCTAGCATGTTTTGAAGTTTTTCAATAGCCTTTTGTTGTTTCACAGCAATCTTAGCAAGTTTAGAGTAGCTAGACTTAAGATTTTCATTAGATTCAGAGGAGGGGTATTTTGTTACCTTGGCACCCTTTGCCATGAAGCAATAGGTGGGAGCGTAGTCATCATTATCTTCATCAGCGTTGTTGGTGTTGCCATTTTCTTCAGAGTTGAAGATAGACTTGCTGACAAATGCGGTAGCAAGAGCTAAACTTGCCACACCTGACTCAGACTCCTCAGATGCCTCCTCTTCCTCATGTTCCTCAGATTCAGCTTCAGAGTCCATTTCCTTGCCA
Source organism: Triticum aestivum (assembly GCF_018294505.1). NCBI lineage: Eukaryota > Viridiplantae > Streptophyta > Magnoliopsida > Poales > Poaceae > Triticum > Triticum aestivum. The sequence goes on along the minus strand of NC_057813.1, from coordinate 81,855,699 downwards.
ATGAATGCCCGAGCCTTCTTGGAGCTGCTCTTCTTGTGAGATGAATACTTTGAGGATTTTGATGATGAAGACTTTGAAAATTTCTTCTTCTTCTTGGCATCATCAGAACTGTAGTCCTTGTATTTCTTCTTCTTTACTTCCTTGTCCCACTAAGGACAATCTTGAATGTAGTGATCAGGTTTCTTGCATTTGTGGCAAAGTCTTCTCTTATAGTCACTTGATGAGGAATCACTGCTCCTTGAGGATTTTCCAAAGCGACCACGTCATGAGAACTTCTGGAATTTCTTCACGAGCAGTGCTAGCTCCTGGCTCAATTCTTCAGGATCACCGAGGCTACTACCAGAGTCTTCACATTCAGATTCAGACACAGCCTTGGCCTTCAGGGCACGTGGTTTGCCATAGCTTGAACCATAGAGATCTCTCTTTTCAGCAAGCTGGAACTCATGAGTATTTAGCCTCTCGAGGATATCAGCGGGATCTAGTGACTTGTAATCATCTCGCTCTTGAATCATCAGCGCCAGAGTGTCAAATGAGGAATCTAGCAATCTCTGCAATTTCTTCACCACCTCATGGTTGGTGATGTCAGTGGCGCCAAGTGCTTGAAGCTCATTTGAGATGTCAGTGAGGCGATCGAAGGTTTGCTGAACATTTTCATTATCGAGTCATTTAAAGCGGTTGAAGAGATTGCGAAGAACGTCAACACGAGAGTCACGTTGAGTTGAGACTCCTTCGTTTACTTTGGAGAGCCTATCCTAGATAAGCTTAGCAGTTTCCAAAGCACTCACTCTACCATACTGCCCTTTACTCAGATGACCACAAATGATATTCTTCGCTTGAGAATTAAGTTGCTTGAATCTCTTCACATCAGCAGCATTCAGAGAAGGTGTGACTGAGGGAACACCATTTTCCACAGCGTACCAGAGATCGTTGTCAATTGCTTCAAGATGCATTCGCATCTTATTCTTCCAGTAGGGGTAGTCCGTGCCATCGAAGGTAGGACACCTAGCGGAGACCTTGATCATACCTGCGGTCGACATAACTAAAACTCCAGGTGGTTAAACCAAAATCACACAAAACAAGGGAGTACCTTGCTCTGATACCAATTGAAAGTGCATTATATCGACTAGAGGGGGGTGAATAGGAGATTTTTAAGAATTCTTCACTGAGGAATTTCCGGTGAGGAAATTCCTTAGCGAAGAACTACTAGCAGCGAAATAAGTACTCAGAAGTAAGCATAACAGGATACAGACATAGTCATCATGATTAAATGAAGACAAGCACAGAGTACAGGAAGCGTAAACACAGGATAACACAAGATGAAGACAAACAGACTGAAGAAATTGAACTGAGGAAATTGTGAAAGCCTTCAGTCAAAGTCTTCAAACACAGATATGAACAATCACTCAACACAGTAATGAGGAAATGAGAGAGTTGAGGAAATAGAACCAGTAAGGTTGGTGAAGACAATGATTTGGTAGACCAGTTCCAACTGCTATCTCAATTGTACGTCTGGTTGGAGCGGCTGAGTATTTAAACTCGAGGACACACAGTCCCGGACACCCAGTCGTTGAGCACGCAGCTCAGGACACCAAGTCCTCCCGTATTCTCCTTGAACTAAGGTCACACAGACCTCGTCCAATCACTCGTGGTAAGTCTTCACGCAACTTCCAAACCTTCACAGACTCGGTCACTCGGCAATCCATAATTCCTCTTGGATGCTCTAGACCATCACACCTAACCGTCTGGAAGAAGCACAGTCTTGAAAGGTAACAAGCGTCGGATCCATGCAGGATCAATCTCTTCAGTGATGCTCAATCACTTTGGGTTTGTAGGTGTTTGGGTTTGGGGTTTTTCCTCACTCGATGATTTTCGCTCAAAGTCCTCAGAGGATGGGTTGCTCTCAAATGACAAGTGTCAGTTTCTCTCGGAGCAGCCAACCAGCTAGTGGTTGTAGGGGCGGCTATTTATAGCCTAGGGAGCAGCCCGACATGATAAGACATAAATGCCCTTGTCTGATATGACCGTCAGGTGGATAAGATATTTTGGGACAGCTGGCGCGCAGCACATCAACAGTCGGAAATTTGACTCTCAAATTCCTCAGGGCTATCATGTTCCTCACTGTGTAGGCAATCCGCACTGGCGAATTCCTAACTCCTCAGTCAGAACAAATTTCTCAGCGACCAGAAGAACTTCGTCTTTGTCACTGAAGAAATTGACTGAATTGTATGAGATTTCCAAAGGCTTCACTCGAAGGGTTTGGTAGGTGTAGGATTTTGAGTTGAGCATCACTTGGAAATTTTTCCTTAGTATTTCCTCGACCCCCTTTAACAGTACGGTGTTTCCTATGACTCAAGAAAGAGAAAAACAAAACTATGAAAACGAAAGTCTTCAAGCTTCATATTCCTCGCATGAATATCAAGTCTTCACGGACACACCAATTTCTTCACTTTCAAAGTCTTCATGAAAGTCTTCAGGAATACCAAAATCTTTAGTCGAAGATATTCATTTTTAGGGGTCGACTTTCTCTGTAAATATCAAACTCCTCATAGACTTATTGACCTGTGTACACTCACAAACGCATTAGTCCCTTAACCTATAAGTCTTCAATACACCAAAATCACTAAGGGGCACTAGATGCACTTACATGTTGCAGCATCAGAGATAGAAGTATTATTAGGATTCTTAGGTATTTCTACATTAGGTTCACTAGATGTTTGCAAAGTCTTGTCGTTCTTCTTTTTCTTCTTCTTAGAAGAACTAGGAGCATCTAAATTATTATTCTAAGAATCTTGTTCAATTCTCTTAGGGTGGCCTTCAGGATACAAAGGTTCCTGAGTCATTCTACCAGTTCTAGTAGCCACTCTAACAGCAAAGTCATTTTTATTATTTAATTCAGCAAGCAATTCATTCTGAGCCTTAAGTACTTGTTCAGCTTGAGTAGCAACCATGGAAGCATGTTTACTAGTGAGTTTAAGTTCACCTTTAACTCTAGCTACATAATCATTCAAGCGTCCTATCGTATAAGCATTATTCTTCAATTTTCTACCAACATAATCATTGAAATTTGCTTGTCTATTCATGAAGTCATCAAATTCATCTAAGCATGCGCTATGAAATTTAGTAGATGGGATTTCATCCTTATCATATCTATAGAGAGAATTTACCTTTACTACATGTGTAGGGTTATCAAGACAATGTGTTTCTTCAATAGGCGGTATATTAAGACCATGTATTTCTTTAATAGGCGGTAAATTCTTAACATCTTCAGCTTTAATACCTTTCTCTTTCATTGATTTCTTTGCCTCTTGCATATCTTCAGGACTGAGAAATAGAACACCTCTCTTCTTCGGAGTGGGTTTAGGAATAGGCTCAGGAGTTGGCTCAATTGCCTCAGGAATTGGCTCAGGAAGAGTCCAATTATTCTCATTAGACAACATATTGTTCAATAATAATTCAGCTTCGTCGACTGTCCTTTCCCTGAAAACACAACCAGCACAACTATCCAAGTAGTCCTTGGAAGCATCGCTTAGTCCATTATAAAAGATATCAAGTATTTCATTTTTCTTAAGTGGATGATCAGGCAAAGCATTAAGTAATCGGACAGCTTGTTTCTTCTTTGATTTGCACAAAATTGTATATTTCCCGCAAGGCAGCTTGTTTCTTATGAGCAGGGAAATATTTAGCAGAGAAGTAATAAATCATATCCTGGGGACTACGCACACAACCAGGATCAAGAGAATTAAACCAAGTCCTAGCATCACCCTTTAATGAGAATGGAATATATTAAGGATATAAAAGTAGCGAGATTTATCATCATGAGTAAACAGGGTAGCTATATCATTAAATATGGTAAGATGTGCCACAACAGTTTCAGATTCAAGGCCATAAAAAGGATCAAATTCTACCAAAGTAATAATTTCAGGATCAACAGAGAATTCATAATCCTTATCAGTAACACAGATAGGTGAAGTAGCAAAAGCAGGGTCAGGTTTCATTCTAGCATTAAGATACCGCTGCTTCCATTTAGCTAATAGTTTCTTAAGATCATATCTATCTTTGCAGGCAAAAATAGCTTCAGCAGCTTCTTTATTCATAACATAACCCTCAGGAACAACGGGCAATTCGTAATCATTCGGAGAATGTTCATCATCACTATCATCAATAATAGCATCTTCAATAATTTCATTCTCTCTAGCCCTAGCAAGTTGTTCATCAAGAAATTCACCTAATGGCAAAGTAGTATCACGTTTCATCATAAGTATCATGCAAAGTAGAAGTGGCATCATTGATAACATGCGACATATCAGAATTCATAGCAGTAGAAGGTTTAGGTGTCGCAAGCTTATTAATAACAGAAGGAGAATCTAGTGCAGAGCTAGATGGCAGTTCCTTACCTCCCCTCGTAGTTGAGGGATAGATCTTGGTTTTAGAGTCTTTCAAATTCTTCATAGTGATCAACAGATATAAATCCCAAGTGACTCAGAGAATAGAGCTATGCTCCCCGGCAACAGCGCCAGAAATTAGTCTTGATGACCCACAAGTGTAGGGGATCGCAACAGCTTTCGAGGGTAGAGTATTCAACCCAAATTTATTGATTCGACACAAGGGGAGCCAAAGAATATTCTTGAGTATTAGCAGTTGAGTTGTCAATTCAACCACACCTGGATAACTTAGTATCTGCAGCAAGGTATTTAGTAGCAAAGTAATATGATAGTAATGGTAGCGGTGGTAAAAGGTAAAAATAGTAATAGCAATATTTTTGGTGTTTTGTAGTGATTGTAACAGTAGCAACCGAAAAGTAAATAAGTGAAGCACAATATACGAAAAGCTCGTAGGCAATGGATCAGTGATGCATAATTATGTCGGATGTGATTCCTCATGTAATAGCTATAACATAGGGTGACACAGAACTAGCTCCAATTCATCAATGTAATGTAGGCATGTATTCCGAATATAGTCATACGTGCTTATGGAAAACAACTTGCATGACATCTTTTGTCCTACCCTCCCGTGGCAGCGGGGTCCTAGCGGAAACTAAGGGATATTAAGGCCTCCTTTTAATAGAGAACCAGACCAAAGCATTAACACATGGTGAATACATGAACTCCTCAAACTACGGTCATCACCAAGAAGAATCCCGATTATTGTCACTTCGGGGTTGTCGGATCATAACACATAATAGGTGACTATAGACTTGCAAGATAGGATCAAGAACACATATATATTCATGAAAACATAATAGGTTCAGATCTGAAATCATGGCACTCGGGCCCTAGTGACAAGCATTAAGCATAGCAAAGTCATAGCAACATCAATCTCAGAACATAGTGGATACTAGGGATCAAACCCTAACAAAACTAACTTGATTACATGGTAAATCTCATCCAACCCATCACCGTCCAGCAAGCCTACGATGGAATTACTCACGCACGACGGTGAGCATCATGAAATTGGTGATGGAGGATGGTTGATGATGACGACGGCGACGAATCCCCCTCTCCGGAGCCCCGAACAGACTCCAGATCATCCCTCCTGAGAGAGATTAGGGATTGGTGGCGGCTCCGTATCATAAAACGCGATGAAACTTGCTCTCTGATTTTTTTTCTCCGCGAGACGGAATATATGGAGTTGGAGTTGTGGTCGGCGGAGCCTCAGGGGGCCCACGAGACAGGGGGGCACGCCCAGGGGGGAGGGCGCGCCCCCCACCCTCATGGATAGGGTGTGGGCCCCCTCGTCTTCATCTTTTGCGAGGATTTTTTATATTTTTTGAAACTTGTCTCCGAGGATTTTTAGGTCATTCCGAGAACTTTTGTTTTCTACACATGAAACAACATTATGGTAATTCTGCTTAAAACAGCGTCAGTCCGGTTAGTTTCATTCAAATCATGCAAGTTAGAGTCCAAAACAAGGGCAAAAGTGTTTGGAAAAGTAGATACGTTGGAGACGTATCAAACATCTCCAGCCGGATTATAGGATTCGGCGGTTCTCTTCTTTGCTAGCCTCTTTGTGATCTTGGACTTAGCTCGCGGCGCTCTCACCGGTTTTTCTTGCGGCTTTGCCGGTTTGTCTTGAGATTTCCTCTTCCAGAATGGATCATTGCCCTACGAAGATAAACAGAAGACCATCAGAAAGTATCAAAAGGAGGGCGGATTAAAGAAGAAAGTTACAATTCTTACAACTGGCGGTTTGTTGGAAGCATAAAAGGGACGCAGCCCAATCTTACTGCATTCAGATATTGGTTCATCCAGCATCTTTTTCACAGGTTCAGTAATCTTGTCATCAGTTAACTGTATATCAATGTGCCGTTGAGGGTCCTTGACATCCCCAGAATACTCACACATTAAACCGGGATGCTGGCTTAAGGGCATGATGCTCCATGAAACCCAGCAGCAGATCAGGTCAATACCGGTTAAACCATTTGCCATAAGAGCCCAGATCTTAGAAATCTATGGTGCATATTTTGATCGTTCCTGGGCAGTAAGCCGATGAGGCAATGGATGTTCATTACTGAGCCGGTGAGCACGATAACCTGGCAGAGGATTTTCATCTTCAGGGGCGGTGTTCCGGCAGTAAAACCAAGTTTGGTTCCGGTCCTTGGGATGGCTGTGGTGTTTAGCATGAGGAAAATTGACTACTTTGCTTTTTTGAATTGATACCCCGCCAACTTCAGTATTGGGGCCGTCGGTAAATTCAGTACGGCGGTTCAAGTGAAAGAAGTCTCTGAAAAAGTCAATGGTCAGTTCTTCTTGCAGATAAACTTCACAAAACACTTGGAAGTTACAAATGTTGGACACAGAGTTCGGTCCAATATCTTGAGGATGGAGTTGGAAGCTGGCAAGCACATCATGGAATTTTTTTGATCCGGGAGGGCTAAACCCTCGGTCCAGATGATGCGCGAACACAATTACGTCTCCATCTTGAGGCTCAGGAGGATTTTCAGCACCAGGTACTCTCCAATGGATGGTCTCTTGCTTTGCTAAAGCGCCAGTCAAAACATACCCAGTAAGTTGCTCTTCTGTAACCTAGGAGGGAACCCAATTGCAAGAGGAGAATTGTTTGGCCATTTTTTATGACAAGCTGAAAAAGAAGTTCAAACACCAGTTTACGGTTCAAGATTGATATGTATAAACCGGTGTCAAACCGGGGGATTCAATCAGAGCATATGTGCATGTTAAACCGGATACTGATGTTCAGGTAAAGCTGGCGGTTTACGTGAGGGCTAACGGTACCTGGTGGACTATCATTTTCTAAAGGTTAAACCGCCTACAGTGGTATGGAAGAAACAGATCTGAAAATTGCTAAGTGCTACACAAACAGGTTTCACAAGCTAAGGTTATCATTATGGATCTAGCGCACTTCGGGAAAAGGAAAAATATCAAAGATCTAAAATGGCAACAGCAGCATAGCAAAGACTCAGATGGGACCTGTTCACGAACGAGGGGATACTATGGCAAGGCAAAATAAAACTACAGCTTCGGCCGCAAAGGGAAGATGTCAAGTTTGTCTAGATTCGATGAGACAGTAAGGGAAAGCAAACGAAAAATGATGAACACTGACGAACACCGACGAAGGTATGAAACCCTAATGCAGATCTAGGGTTGAAGAAGGAAGGCTTACCAGCTTCACAAGAGCGGTGGAGAAGTGCTTCAGTTCTCTGGTACGATCAGGTTGATGCAGCGGCCAGTGGCGATGCAGAGCTTGAAAGTCGAGGGCGGCGGCAGAGCTGTAGGGCTCGGGCGTCGCGAGGAGGAAGAAGAAGCACGAAAGGGGAAACAAAAAGACCTTCCGGTCCTATTTATAAAGCAAGATGGATAAGTAGGCAGTCGCGGAAATCGAGGAGCCCAAAATGGTGAATGGGACACAGTTGTCACCTCGGTTCTCGAAGATCAATTAATAAAGGGAACTATTTATGAGTTTTTACACAGATGACATCATGGCGGTTTATGCTGATTCCAGAAGATGACGTCACGGCGGTTTACAAGGTCAACATGAAGATGTTCAAATCAACATTTCTCTAAGTTGAAGATTGACATGAACAAGTTCAAACCAATCTAGGGCCTAATGTTGGGGATATGACTACTGAGTATAAACCGCCCAGGAGGGGCCGGATTATACTCACGAGTCATCTGTATAGAATCCCATGAAGATGAAGGCTATGGCGCTTTAACTATGGAGGCTTAGAGGCCCAGAGCCCAATGGCGGATTAGGGCCCATAGATGTAAACCGCCATAGATGTGTAACTTGTATTGTAAGTCAGGGAAAGGAAAAAACCGAGCCGGACACTTGTATGAGCCGGCCTCGGGATTCTATAGACCGGTCGGGCGTCAACCTGTGTATATATAGGGACGACCCGGCGGCGGTCAGGGGACAAGAAACAACAACTCGAGAACTAGGCAAAGCGTATTCGCTCCCTGGTTATCGAGACCACGTCAATTCCACCACAACTGGATCGTAGGCTTTTACCTTCACCGCAAGTGGTCGAACCAGTATAAACTCCATGTGTCCTTTGTCTGGTTTAACCCCTCTAAGCTAACCCGATCGCGATGGCTCCATGACTAAGTCCTCACACTAGGACATGTGACGTGATAATTCCACGACAGGGACGGATAGGAAGGAGCGCCTCGATCCCTGCGCCTCCTTTTTTGCCACGTACCCAGTGCGTGACTATTGCGGGATCTGACAGGATCGCCTAGGCCCGTGCGTCAGCCACTCAGAAGTGGGCCTTTAAAAGGCAACGGGGCCGAGACGCCTGCACTGTGCGCGTCCATTCTTCCCCCTTCTCCTCTACTTCTCCACCGCATCCGGCTCCTCCATTCTCGACGTCTCCGCTCCGCCACCATGGTGAAGGATAAGACGGCAGCGCTAGAATGTGCGCAGAAAGCAACGGGAGCGGCGAAAGGCAAGAAGACGAATCAGGGGTCGTCGTCGCGGTCGGCGCTGCCACCGGGTTGGATCCAGGGCGACTGGATCTGATCCTCACTCCGATAGGAAGATCTGGACGAGCTAGCTAAGTCCGGACTAATCGCCAATGGTGCTGCGCGGTTGCCGGTGGGGGAGACGGAGCCACAGTCGTGACCAGGTGAGTGCGTTCTGCTCGCCACCCACATCAACCGTGGTTTCTTGCTTCCTCTGCACCCTTTTTCCGAGGCTTTTTGAACTTCTTCGGGCCCAACTCCATCACTTTTCTCCCAACACCATCACAGACCTCACGGCGTTCGTGTCCATGTGCGAGAATTTTCTTGGTTGTCGACCGCACTGGGGCCGTTTCAAGCACATCTTCACTATCCGCTCCCAGTCGGTGAAGAAAGCAAACACGAGTGACGAGAAAACACACGTTATCCAGATGTGTGGGGGTTGGGGTATCCAGAAGAGGAAAAGGAGTTCTTTCCCTTCCATGCCCCTTCCCCAGGCCTGGTTCTACTGCTAGGACGTCGCCACTCCAGGCCAGTCGACTGGACTTCCCCCTTTCACCTTGGATCGTGTTCAGACCCCTTCCCCGCTAAAAGTGACTGCTGCGGAGAGGGTAGAAATGGACATGCTGGTCGAGAGAGTGTTTCAACTGATCAATCAGGGTGTGACTGGAATGGACTTGATGGAGGTGTTTCTTAGTCGACGCATCCAGCCGCGTCAGGCTCGGGACCACTCGATGTGGATGTACTCTAGTGCCAATGACACCGCTCAGGTCCATCCGGAGGAAATCCCGGCCAAAACGGTGGCCATGTGGTTGAAGAGTATCACAGGGAACAAGGACAACCACAGGGAGCCAGGAGGGTCGTCCCATTCAGCGACAGCAATCAACCAGACAAGGTTTGAACTTTGCTGCCGACTGTTTTCTTGTGCATCTCGCATCTGTCTCTGAATCCGACTGAAATTCACTCGACTCTTTGTTTTGTAGATTTATACTGAGATGTACTCCATGCCCAACGGCGAGCAAATTCTGGAGCAGGGCCAAGAAGGGGAGGATAGCACGGACAAGAGCGGTGACTGGCAGTCTCCGGAGGATGACGACGAGGAGGGGAGCGACGAGGTGGACGACCACGAGGGGGTTGACTCACCACCAAGCTTGGGGTGTCGATCCAAACACCTTCATGATCCAGCAGGCGAGCGCGGCAAGACCGCGGCTCCCAGTACCCAGGCGCATAAACGCACTCGGACGTCGACTCCGGAGCCGACGGAGAAGGTTGCCAAGCAGCCCAAGGTTGTGCCCTCGAAGACTCGGAAAACCTTGCCGAAGATCAAGATGGACGTTCCCGTCGTCTCTGGGTGAGTGTTCTATCTTTCTATGTTTCTTTCTTCCGACTGATACTTCTGTTGTTATCGAGTAGACTATGAATGTTTTCAACGCTGCAACTTCTGTGACTGACATGGATGTCGACAAGGCCCCTGGGGACGAGGAAGTTGATGACGCGGCCTCTTCCAGAGCAGGTAGGCCTTTCTCAACTTGAACTTATTCTGTCGATTGATTTGTTGGTCGATTGAACTCTTGGCATTGTTTTTGTAACAGCTTTGTGGAACGTCATTACTCTTCCGGACGACGATGATGAGGAGGTGCCTCTGAGGGAGAGGAGAAGGAAGGGCAAGGCCTCGAGCGGGAAGGTGACTGAGGGACAGGTGCTTGAGTCAGTGGTCGAGCGATCCGGAGATCTGGCTCGGACCAGCGTCACATTCGCCAATCCATTGTCGACTGACCGTCCATCAGGGTCGGCTGCTCAGGCCCCTGCCGCTCCGGTACAACTCCACTCATCCGATCCCGTGGCTACTCCGATTGTGTTGCTGTCATCCCTCTTCGCTGTATACCAGACTCCGAACCATCCACCGAGTGCTGCCCGAGAAGCTCTTCTCCAAGTGAACCTCGTGATGGAGCAGATGAAAGTAGTGCATGAGGCCAGCCAGGTCGCGTACAACGCCACTACTGCTCTGCAAGCAAATGTCAAGGTTAGTTGATTTCCGACTGATCTTTTGGAACCTTTTATGTGCATCTATGAATCTACATTTCTCGTCCAACCACCCATTGTGGTGTTCCTGTAGTCAAACAGAATAGCTTTTCTGGTTGAGTCGACTAGGTTGAGCCGAGTGTTTTTCTGAACCAGTGGGGGCACGCATAGTGCACCCACTGGTTGTAGTCCCCAAGACCGCGGTCAACTGTTGGCAGTTGACTGGGGTCTGAGAATCACGTTTTTTTAACCCGTGCTGGGCAGACCATGCCGAGTGTAACAACCGGGCCAGTGGGGGCATGCCGAGTGCACCCATTGGGTGTAGTCCCCAAGACTACCGTTGAATGTTTGATTCGGCGGTAGTCTTAGAACAACTTTTACTGAAACTGACTTTTGCTTCTGTCGACTAACGTATCTCTTTTGCTGATTGTAGAATTCTTGTGATCTTAGGGCTCAACTTTCTGAGCTGGACAAGAAGCATATCAACATCAATCTTGATTTGGAGCTGGCCAAGAAGAACCTCAAGAAGGCCCAGGAGGAAACGGCTATCATGGGAAGTAATCACTCGGAACCTTTTACATTATGATTCTCCCTTTCTTCTTTCGAGTCTCTTTGAACCGAGTGATTCCACTCGAACAGATGTGCATAGTGAAAACCGTCAACTTCAGGCTCGTCTAAAGAATGTTATTTCTTTAGACAAAATGAAGCAGGCTCTGGTGAAGAAGGACTTGGACCTTGCTGCAGCCCAGAAGGAGGCGCGAGAGAAAACAGCGCTTGCGGACAAGAAGGTGGCTTCTGTCGGCAAATTAGAAGATGAGATCGCGCAGCTGAAGAAGTACAAGGAGAGCTTGACTGATGAAGTAGGGAACCTCAAGGCCAAATAGTGCGTGTTGGAGTCGTATCTGGGGCAGCTTGCTGCGAAGTTGGTCTTGAAACTTGAAGGTATTTCCTCTAGTTCGACTGATTTGAGACATCAACTGACATGTCTTGTTGAACTGTCGACTCATTGTTTTTCCGACTGCACAAAGCTCTGCAAGGACTTTGAAGCAGAAACCGGGCGGGTTGAGACAGGTCTCGATCCCATAAACTGCCCATCAAAGATGATGTTGCGATGAACGTGTTGTGGCTGGAGTCTCGTTTGGACAGCGCTGTGGACTACCTTGCTCGACTGAAGGCTGCAATGACGCGGGTTGATGATGAACTCTGGCCTCAGGAGGAACTCTCACAGGATCTCGAGTCTCTGATGGCTCAGCTGAATTAGATCCCTGGTCGAGTGCAGGAATGGAAGAAGTCGTCAGCTCGGTGTGGTGCCGACGTTGCTCTGTCACTGGTCCAGTGCATTGCAAGGACGTTAGAGAAGACAAGCTGGCGGCCCTCAAGGTTGCCAACACAAAGAAGCTCGACTTCCAGTCCTTCATGGACACCTTCCTTGATGCCTCCACACGCATCGCAGACAGCATCGAGCTTGACAGCTTGGTCGAGCCAGCAAGTCCTCCTCCTACCGAGTGAATGAACATTATGCCCTATCCTTTATTTACCTCGGGATGCCGAGTGATTATGTAATCGTTAAACTCCATCGGGCTTGATGCCCGAGCACTTCGGTCCGTCGTGGTTCTGAACTTTTGAGGGATTTATCTGAACTTTGTTTTCCTTGAATATCTTGGCTCTTGCTCTTGTTGCTTTCAAGTGTTTTTTGATTCTGAACCGATTTGTCCTTGAGGATGATGGAGCGCACATTGTACTTGTGGTGTAGCTCAGACGCGGTGTTCAATCGACACCTCGTCGTCCTTGCAGATCAGGATGGAGCGCACATTGTACTTGTGTCGTAGCTCAGACGCGGTGTTCAATCGACACCTCATCGTCCTTGCGGATCGGGATGGAGCGCACATTGTACTTGTGGCGTAGCTCAGATGCAGCGTCTTTTGTGACTTAGGCGATTACGGGGTCGCAGCCAAGCCTTCGAGTTGGAGGATTGCTCTCCACTCAGATTGTTTTTAACTTAGGCGATTATGGGGTCGCAGCTAAGCCCCCGAGTGGGAGGATTGCTCTCCACTCGGAATGTTTTTAACTTAGGAAATTACGGGGTCACAGCTAAGCCCCCGAGTGGGAGGATTGCTCTCCACTCGGAATGTTTTTAACTTAGGCGATTACGGGGTCGCAGATAAGCCCCCGAGTGGGAGGATTTCTCTCCACTCAAAAATGTTTTTAACTTAGGCGATTACGGGGGCGCAGCTAAGCCTCCGAGTGGAAGGATTGCTCTCCACTCGGAATGTTTTTAACTTAGGAGATTACGGGGTCGCAGCTAAGCCTCCGAGTGGGAGGATTGCTCTCCACTCAGAATGTTTTTAACTTAGGCGATTACGGGGTCGCAGCTAAGCCTCCGAGTGGGAGGATTGCTCTCCACTCGGAATGTTTTTAACTTAGGCGATTACGGGGTCGCAGCTAAGCCTCCGAGTGGGAGGATTGCCCTCCACTCAGAATGTTTTTAACTTAGGCGATTATGGGATCGCAGCTAAGCCTCCGAGTGGGAGGATTGCTCTCCACTCGGAATGTTTTTTTTTAACTTAGGTGAATCGGATTCGCAGCTAAGCCCCCCGAGTGGAAGGATTGCTCTCCACTCGGAATGTTTTTAACTTAGGCGATTACGGGGTCGCAGCTAAGCCCCCGAGTGGAAGGATTTCTCTCCACTCAGAAATGTTTTTTAACTTAGGCCAATCGGATTCACGGCTAAGCCACCTGAGTGGGAGGATTTCTCTCCACTCGGAACGTTTTTAACTTAAGCAATTACGGGGTCGCAACTAAGCCCCCAAGTGGTAGGATTGTTGTCCACTCGGAAATGTTTTTTAACTTAGGCAAACCGGATTAGCAGCTAAGCCACCCACTGGGGGATTTTAGACACGGATGCTTATGGGAAACTGATCATTATGATATTGAAAAAATCTTGTCTTTGGAAAGCAAACTGAAATACTTTTATTACAACTCGTCAAGTCGAGTGATCTATGTGTAGAAGTGGAGGAGTAGCTCTGCGTTCCACGCACGTGGCTCGTCTATCTTCTTGGCTATGTTGTAGATGTGGTAGGCTCCATTGTGAAGCACCTTGGTGATGAAGAAGGGGACTTCCCAGGCCAGAGCAAGCTTGTGAGGCCGTTTCTGATCCACTCGGAGAACCAGGTCTCCTTCTTGGAACGCTCATCCTCTGAAGCTTAGGTCATGGAGTCAACGCAGATCTTGCTGGTAGATGGTCGACCGGATCAAAGCCATCTCGCACTCTTCTTCCAGGAGATCAACGGCGTCTTCTCGTGCTTGCTCTGCTTCGGCTTCTGTGAATAGTTCCACTCGGGGGCATTCTGCAGCAAATCACTCAGAAGTACAGCCTCGACACTGTACACCAAGAAGAAAAGAGTTCGGCCAGTCGACCGATTCGGCGTTGTTCTCAGCCCCCATAAGGCGGATGGCAACTTGGTTATCCAGGCTCCAGCAGCATGCTTGAGGTCACGCATTAGGCGGGATTTTAATCCTTGGAGGATCAAACCATTCGCCCTTTCTACTTGTCCGTTCGACTGAGGGTGTGCGACTGATGCATAATTGACCCGAGTGCCTTGGGTTGCACAGAACGCCTTAAACTCGCCAGAATCAAAGTTGGAGCCATTATGTGTGATAATGCTGTGAGGAACTCCATATCTCAATACCAACTCCTTGACGAAACTGACAGCAGTGCTTGCACCGAGGTTCTTGATAGGCCTAGCTTCAATCCATTTTGTGAATTTGTCGACTGCTACAAGCAAATGGGTGAAACCACTCGTACCGGTCTTGAAGGGGCCAACCATATCCAACCCCCAGACTGCAAACGGATAGACGAGTGAAATAGTCTTCAAGGCAGATGCAGGTTTGTGGGACATGTTGGAGTAGAACTGGCAGCCTGCACACTTGTCAACTATATCCTTTGCCATTTCATTTGCACGAGGCCAATAGAATCCTGCTCGGTATGCTTTGGCCACGATGGTCCGAGTGGACGCATGGTGGCCACAGGTCCCCGAGTGGATATCATTTGACCTTCTTCTGGGGTGATGCAACGTTGAGCCACTCCTATGACACATTCTCTATAAAGCTGTGCTTTCATTACTGTGAAGGCTTTGGATCGACGGACTTCATCTTCTGGGAGCTCCTTCCTAAGAATGTACACAATGTATGGTACCGTCCAGTCGGGCGTGATCAGTAAGACTTCCATGATCAAGTCGACCACTGTTGGAATCTCAATCTCAGTCGGGTTGGTTGAACTTATCGGTTGCGGGGGCTCTTCCTTTAAGGGATCCTCTTGTACTGACGGGGTATGGAGATGCTGCAAGAACACATTGCTGGGGATAGGCTTCTAAGTGGAACCTATCTTCGCCAGATCATCAGCCGCTTGATTCTTGAGTCGAGGTATGTGGTGGAGCTCTAACCCCTCAAACTTCTTCTCTAGCTTTCTCACTGTGTTACAGTAACCAGTCATTGTGACTCCTGACATCCCATTCCTTCATTACCTGATTGACCACTAAATCTGAGTCGCCGTAGACCATCAAGCGTCGGACGCCAAGTGAGATGGCCATACGCAACCCGTATAATAGTGCCTCATATTCAGCTTCATTGTTAGAAGAATCAAAGTGAATCTGGAGGACATAACTGAGCTTGTCCCCCCTTGGGGATACTAAGACCACTCCTGCGCCAGAGCCATTCAACATATTGGACCCATCAAAGAACATGGTCCAATGTTCCGACTGGGTTTGAGTCGGCTGCTGTTGTTCTGTCCACTCTGCAAGAAAATCTGCAATTGCTTGAGACTTGATGGCCTTCCTTGCCTCAAACTTGATATCCAATGGAAGAAGTTCAATCGTCCACTTAGCCACTCGACCAGTTGCATCTCTATTGTTCCGGATCTCTGATAATGGAGCGACGCTGACGACTAAAATTAAATGATTAGAGAAGTAGTGCGCAACTTTTTTCATGGTTAAGTAAATCCCATAAACAAGCTTTTGATAATGAGGGTATCTCTGCTTGGATGGGGTCAAGACTTCTGAAATGTAATAGACTGGGCATTGAACTTTGAAGGCTTTTCCTTCCTCTTCCCGCTCAACCGTGAGCACTGTGCTGACAACTTGTCCTGTGGCTTCGATGTAAAGCAACAGAGGCTCTTTACTGACTAGAGCAACAAGCACCGGCTGGGTGGAAATCAGGCCTTTGAGCTCTTCAAACGCTGCTTCTGCTTCGTCATTCCACTCGAACTTGTCAGACTTCTTCATCTGCCGGTAAAGAGGCAATGCCTTTTCACCCAGGCGTGAAATGAATCGACTCAATGCGGGCAAACAACTAGTAAGCTTCTGAACATCATGCACGCGCATTGAGCGCTTCATTCGGAGGATTGTGCCAATCTTTTCTGGATTTGCGTCAATTCCTCGTTCGGAAACGAGAAAATTGAGTCCGCCGGGAACTCCGAATGTGCATTTTGATGGATTGAGCTTGATATCATACCTCCTTAGGTTGGCAAAGTTTTCAGCAAGGTCAATCAGCAGATCGGAACCTTTGCGTGACTTAACCACTATGTCGTCCATGCATGCTTCCACATTCCTACTGATTTGAGTGAGCAAGCACTTCTGAATCATGTGCATGAATGTGGCACCAGCATTTTTGAGGCCAAAGGGCATGGTAACATAACAAAAACACCCGAATGGGGTGATGAAAGCCGTCTTGATCTCGTTGGGTCCAAACAGTCGGATCTGATGGTACCTGGAATAAGCGTCCAGAAAGGACAGTCGCTCGCATCCCGCAGTTGAATCTACTATCTGGTTAATGCGGGGCAGAGGAAAATGATCTTTCGGGCAGGTCCGATTGATGTGCCTGAAGTCAATACACGTCCAAAGTGATTTGTCTTTCTTGGGAACCATAACGACATTGGCGAGCCACTCGGAGTGGTATATCTCGCAGATGAACTCAGCGGCCAGAAGCCGAGCCACTTCCTCGCCAATCGCCTTCCTCTTCTTCGTGGCGGACCGACGGAGATGCTCTTTGACAGGTTTTGCTTTTGAGTCGACTCGCAAACAGTGCTCAGCTAGTTCCCTGGGTACACCTGACATGTCAGATGGCTTCCATGTGAAGATGTCCTAGTTCTCACGGAGGAACTAGATGATCGCGGCTTCCTATTTGCTGCCGAGTGTCGTTGAGATGTGGGTTGGGGTGGCATTGGGATCGGTCGGGTGGATGTGAACTGGCTTGGTCTCCCCGGCCGACTGGAATGTGGACACTGAGGCAGGTCTTTTGGCATGCAACAAATCACTCGGATCTGCTGTCTTCCAATAGTCTTGGAACTCCACAACTGCCATCTGCTCGTCTGCTATCTTCACGGCATCCTGAAGACAATCTTCTACTTTTTCCGGTTGCCAGAGACTGTTATCACGCCTTTGGGGCCAGGAATCTTCATTTTGAGGTACACATAACATGGTCGAGCCATGAAGCTGGCATAGGCGGGTCTTCCCAGAATGGCATGGTAAGCACTCTCGAAATCCACAACCTCAAACGTCAACTTTTCTTTGCGATAAAACTTCTCATCGCCAAAAACCACATTGAGAGCGATCTGGCCGAGTGAATCGGCTTTCTTTCCTGGGATGACTCTGTGGAACCTCATGTTGCTCTCGCTGAGTTTGGACATCGGAATGCCCATTGACGGTGTCCTGGACTAGGGGGTACTCACCACGTCGTCTCCCAATCAGTTAGATTGGGCCGAGGACCCCCATGGCCACATACTCATGGGCCAGTTCGGACAACCCCTGCCGCACACAAGGAAGACTCCACAAGACTTGGCGCCCAAGACAAGGACTCTCCTAAACCCTAGGCCTCTGGTGTCTTATATAAACCGAGGCCAGGCTAGTCAATAGACAATCTCATATTCATTACTACTATCTTGTGGTAGATACATGTACTCTGTACTACACCCATATGAAAACAGTCAAAAGCAGCATGTAGGGTATTATCTCTTCAAGAGAGCCCGAAGCTGGGTAAAACCCCGTGTCCATGTTACCATCGCTCCAAGACGCCTAGATTAGGACCCCTACTACGAGATACGATGGATATTGAACCGACACCCATCCCCTTAAGAGCTTCAGCGTACAAAATATTCAGGCCACTTCCACCATCCATCAGAACTTTGGTCATTCGAGTGCCTCCAACAACTGGGTCAACCACCAGCGCCTGCCGCCCAGGGGTAGCTACTCGCAGCGGGTGCTCCGACTGGTCGAATGTGATTGGGGTTTTTGACCACTTTAGAAATTTTGGTGTTGCCGGAGCAACCATGTTCACCTCTCTGTTAATGACTTTCAATCGACTTTTGCTCTCGACATCAGCAAAAATCACCAGGGTGGCATTAAATGGGGATATCCTTCTTCCTCTTCCTCCTTGTCTTCCTCCTTCTCAGAATCTTTATCCTTCTTGCTGGGCTGACCCTTCTTCTGGAAGCTCTGGATCAGGAGTCGACACTGTCGAGTGGTATGCTTGGGGAGGATCAGATTCCCCTCTTCATCTTTCTTAGTGTGAATATGACACGGCAGATCCATCACATCATTTCCATCTTGATCCTTTACTTTCTTGGGATTCCAGGGCCCTTTGGGCTTCCCTTTGAACTTTCATTGATTCAACACTGCTGCCTCGGCAGGTCCTGCTGCCTCGGCCTTTCCCTTATGCTTCCGACTGGAATTTCCTCCTCTGGTGTCCTCAGCGACTGTTTTGTGCTTACCACTTCGGAGTCGGTCTTCCTCTTCGATGTTAGCGTACTTGGTGTCAATCTCCATCATGTGAGTCAGAGTCATATCTCCTGTTCGACGGAACTTCAGATTGAGCTCTCTGTAGCGAATGCCCTCCTTGAAGGCACAGACTGCTTGGCGATCTGACACATTCTCCACTGTGTGGTGCAGAGTGATCCATCTCTGGATATAGTCTCTCAAGGTTTCATTCGGTTTTTGCACACAATGCTGCAACTTTGGTAGACCGGTAGGTCTCTTGCAGGTGCCCTTGAATGTTCTGGTAAACACTCAGGCCAACTCATCCCAACTCAAAATGCTCCCCGGGGCCAACTGATTGAGCCAAGCTCAGGCAGAACCTTCAAGCATCAGAGGAAGGTGCTTCATGGCCACCTCATCACTGCCACCGCCGATGTGCACAACCACTCGGTAATCTTCAAGCCAAGTATCAGGCTTCGACTCTCCCGTGAACTTGCTGACACTAGTTGCCAACCTGAAGTTGTGGGGGATCTTGGTGGTCCTGATGTCTCTTCCGAAGCACTTGGGGCCAGATGCGTGGACCCTGCTCCCTCTGGGTCTGTCTCTGTCTAGCCCTTCTCAATATGCTCTGTTCCGGTCGACCAAGCCCTGAACAAGGACTGACCTCGCATCAAACCCAGGCTCTCTTGGGTCGACCAGAACTCTACGATCATTACCGTATGGATGCCTGTCGTCATACCGCCGGGGCGCGTACGACCCGCCCCTCGGAAGGGGCGAAGGAACTCGACGATAGTTGTCGCGGGCGAACTCACGATCATCATCTCCATGAACTCTTCCCAAATGTCAATCCTAACGATGCACACGATCCCTCTGCCTCAATGGTGACCTAGGACTATGTGCCGACTAGACGGTATCTACCATTATCGATCGACTGTGAATTTTGTTCCGCGATTGGGACAGGCGGAGTTCTGATCTCCTGCCGCTCGGATCAGCGCTCTGATCTATTCCAAGCCCCTTCCCGCCTCCGAGCGTGACAGCTGAATGGACTCCGCAATACGTGCAGCAGCTACGAGATTCTAAATCAGCGTGCGGAATACCTGAGTTTCCGGTGGAAACAGTTGCCATGTACGCCGACTGGATCCGGGGATCAATCGACGGGCACGCTCGTCGAGTGAATGTTGGAGATTCTCCAAACGAGTGCGCTTGGCCAGCGTGGCAAGGTGCACGTCCTCCAAAGCCCGAGCTTCAGCGGTTTCCCCTGTGATGGGGGTATGAATAGCCTCCTCGTTGCAGCGACACAGCTCCTCCCTCTGCTGCGAACTGAGAGGTTGGGGCTGGTACTCCTCATGGTCGAGTGACGCACCATCGCCGTCCCTGTCCTCGCCGCTGTGACGAAAACTGGGTGGGCCGCGATGAGAGTCGACCATGAGGACTTCCGCCGCAGGGTCACAACTCCCGCTCTCGCAAAGTGTGTGTGCAAAGTCAGCCGACGGGTCGACTGGACCGCAGTGATATACATCGGGCTCGATTGCCGCGACCTGTGGGGTGAACGCCCGCCAAGCCACCGCGTGCTTTACCCAACGCTGGAGCCTTGACCGGCCCGATCGCTTGCGGCGGCATCCAGCAGAGCGAGAGGTCGACTCGGGCGTCGACTGGTACGGGGTCGACGGCTGCCGGAGGAGGATGCCACGGGCACTCGCGCGGAAGTGCGACGAACCACGAATCGGCAGAGCCTCAATGTCGAGCGGGGCCTCCTGGAGCCAGGCCAAATCGTCAGTGACGAAAGTGAGCGCGCCGAGTCGGAACTCGTGGCCCATGATCAAACTGCCGCCGGAAACCATGTTGATGAAGACTGAAGAAAATGCAACCTCGCCGGAAGTCGCTAAGACGCTTTGCCCCACGGTGGGCGCCAACTGTCGTGGTACTAAGATGGACAGTAAGAATAGGGGTACGTATGAGGAGGCAAGGTCCTAGCTACGGTGAGGTTGTACACAAGTGTTTACGAGTCCAGGCCCCTGTCGGAGGAGGTAATAGCCCTACGTCTCGATGCCGGAGGTGGTCGACTGGATTTCAGTATATGTGTGTGTGTTACAGGGGGTGCAAACCCTTGTGCCAGAGGGGGGTGGCTTATATAGAGTGCGCCAGGACCCCAGCCATCCCCCATTACAAGGAGTTCAATGTACATAAAGAGGGGACGTTACTGGAAATGCCAGCTATTAAGTGTTATTAATGCCTTTGAAGACTACGGAGTGAATGCTTGACCGTTGATGTTCCGTGCGACTCCTGGTCTTCGTAGGTCGAGTGGTTTCTTGTATGGTCGAGTGGTCTCGGGAAGGAGGGGTACCCGAGTGATATGACTGGTCGAGTGGATTGCACTCGACGTCTTCATTGGGCACTCCCGGTTGTCTCTTGAGCTTCTTAGCTTCTAGGGTAGTGACCTTGGGTAGGGTATGCAGGTCAGGCCTATGACCCTACCCTAGGTCTATATCCTCATCACCCGACGCGCAATCTGGTCCGCAGACAGGCGCACTGCCCCCATGCGATTGGGGTCCTGAAGATCGGCCATCTTGCCAATTAGGCAGGTGCGCCGCTGCAGCAGGAGGACCCGGCACGTGATGAACGCGGCGATGAGGTCGTTGCCGATGAGCCCCTCCCGCGTCTTCATCACCGCCACCCGCTCACAGAGATTGAGGATCTCCTGCGACGGGTTCCTGGGATAGTAGCCCCAGTTCATCTTCGTCCGCGGCAGCACGATGGCGAAGGCCGGAAGGTTGATGCGGTCCGTGCCCAGGTTGCGGACCTAGAAGAAGGAATTCTGCCACTTTTTGGCAGAATCCTCCAACGGAATCTTGGGGCAGTCCGACCCGACCGCTTCAAGATGACGGCGGCACCGCAATCGGTGAACTCCCCGGTTGTCGGCCCCTGCTACTTCAGAGAAAAGAGGCGCGCCCAGAGGTCGATCGTGGGTTCAACCCCTAGGTACCCCTCGCAGAGGGTGATGAAGCCCGAGAGCTGGATGATGGCGCCGGCGCCAAGATGGTGGGGCTGGAGCCCGAAGAACTCCAGGAACGTGTGGAAGAAGGAGCTCGCCGGCAGCCCGAACCCGCGCTCGAAATGCAGGAGGAAGACCATGCACTCCGTGAACTGCGGCTGCGGTCTCTGCTCTCCCCGCGGCAGGCGCACGGCGACCTCCGTCTCCTGCGGCAACCGCCGAGAGGAGCGGAGGTAGGCGGTGTCCTCAACGGTGATGGTCGAGCCCATCCAAGAGCCCGACGGCAACGCCATCAATGAAGAAGAGAGAAAAGAAGAAGATGGACAACGACAGAGCTCTGCTCGAAGCAGCGGGCGTCGCAGCGCGGCGATTGCAAGAAGCAGAGCAAGGGCGAAGAGGCAGGGGAGCGGGAGCGAGAATAATGTCCGTCGCCCCTCTCGCCCCAATTTATATCCCTCGGTTTGAACGTGGGGGATTGGGATCATCTGCGCTCGCCTTTCCCACTACCTCACAATAAGCGCGCACGTACGCGCGCAATAACTACACGGGGAAGAGAAACCACCCCGGGATGCCGCAATAAATCCACACGCGTGGGCCAAGGGCACGCGGTGGCGGCCCCAGCCCATCACCCAGTCCCATCACGCGTGTGGCCTGTCAGGGCCCTCCGACTTCCGGGCACCACGTGGCGCCCGCGCGAAGCCTAAGGGATTGCCCCAAGATTCTATGGACTCCTCGGTTCCCGCCACCGCCGGGATGCCGTGATCCGGTTTTCGAAAAAACTGGCACACAATGGGTGTTACCGGACCCGGCGCTCGCAGAATTCGCCTTGCTTAAGGGGGAAACTATGAAGGCCCTCCCTTCCAAAGATGGCAGACCTTCACAGCTTCGGGGACTACTGTCGGGGGGATGAACCCTGGGTAGGCAACGGAACCTGGATCCTTTTCAAGAACAACAGGGCCAGCGTCACCCCTCAAGCCGGCACGGGCTTGGCCGGCTCGCTCGACCCGGCCAGGCCCCACGACCCGGCCGAACTCTCCAACCCGGCCAGGCACCTCGACTCGGCCTCGACAACCAGTACAAGACAGCCGAACCCGGCACAACCAAGGCTTCCCCAACAAGCCAGCTCCACCCGTGGCGTGCTCCGCAACTCAGCCACGGGTCAGCTCCCGTCCCATCCAGGTCGTACGATGGAACAAGTCTTCATCCTCTAATGACCAACGCAACAGTGCCCCGCCCATGCCTCTGGTCAGCCGGAGCGTGGCAACAGTGCCCCTCACCTACCCGCTAACCAGGCCTGGTGTGGCAACAGTGCCCCCGTCGTCACCGCTGACGACAGCAAGCGGCGACCTGACGGGGCGCCACTGTACCCGACTCGACTCGGTCACGTCCTGACGATCGACAAGACGGTGCACAATCCCCCTAGGCACGCGGGGCCCACACCTAGGGGAACCCGGCGAACCACAGGCCCCCAGCGGGTCCCAGCCTGGGTCCTTAGACGCTGACGACCCGGACCCATGAACTCATAACATTACCATTGTACCCCTGGGGGGTTGGCCTATAAAACCCCTCAGGAGCCCTCGCATACACGGGCAAGTAAGCAGAAGAGAGAAGCAGTAAGCACACAGGAAACTAGCCACCGATCAGTAGAACGCACCAGGGAAGAAGGAGCAGCCTAAGCCTTGGCCAGCCTTCCTTCTTCCTCCATACAACTCAAGGAGCAACCTTGTACTATTGCATATCAACCACACTTGGCAGGACTAGGGGTGTTATCTCTCCGAAGAGCCCCGAACCTGGGTATGTCTTGCGTCCCGCGCTCGCTCATGCCAACCCCGCCTCTGGAGCCCACCAGTGCCCTCGATCCTCCTCCTCTCTTTAGCCATCCCATGACATCTGTCGTGCGCCCACCACGACAACTTTCTTGCGAGTTGCATGCTTTACTTTTCGCTGCTCATATACTCATTGCATGCTTGCTTGAATTGTATTGTGATTTCTTGACTTGTGCTAAGTTGGTAAAATATGCCAAGAACTAAAATTGGGAAAAGGCTAGATTTTTATTTGGTCAAGTAGTCTAATCACCCCCCCCCTAGACATACTTTTGATCCTACATCGACGTGAAGATACCCCGAACAAACCCCTCAAAGGATTGTTTTCCGTAGTAGCAAGTGACAATAAATTTCAGCACGTAGTAATAATGTTTCCTTACCAATTTCCACTTACCAAGAGCGCTTCACTCCCCAGCAACGGCGCCAGAAAATAGCCTTGATGACCCACAAGTATATGGGGTCAATTGTAGCCTTTTCGATAAGTAAGAGTGTCGAACCCAACGAGGAGCAGAAGGAAATGACAAGTGGTTTTCAGCAAGGTAATGTCTGCAAGTGCTAAAATTGTAAGTAGCAGAGTAGTTTGATAGCAAGATAATTTGTAACAAGCAAGTAACGATGGTAGTAACAAAAGTGCAGCAAGGTAGCCCAATCCTTTTGAGGCAAAGGACAGGCCAAAACGGTCTCTTATGATAAGCAAAGTGTTCTTGAGGGTACACGGGAATTTCATCTAGTCACTTTCATCATGTTGGCTTAATTCGTGTTCGCTACTTTGTAATATGATATGTGGGTGGACCGGTGCTTAGGTGTTGTTCTTACTTGAAGAAACCTCCTACTTATGATTAACCCTCTCGCAAGCATCCGCAACTACGAGAAAAGTATTAAGAATAAATTCTAACCATAGCATTAAACTTTTGGATCCAATCGGTCCCTTATGGAATAGCGCATAAACTGGGTTTAAGCTTCTGTCACTCTTGCAACCCATCATCTAATAACTACTCCACAGTGCATTACCTTAGGCCCAAATATGCTGAACTTTCATGTAGTCGACGTTCACATGACACCACTAAGGGAATCACAACATACATATCATCAAAATATCGAACACATATCAAGTTCACATGATTACTTGTAACATGATTTCTCCCATGACCTCAAGAACAAAACTAACTACTCATGAATGATAATCATGCTCAAGATCAGAGGGGTATTAAATAGCATAATGGACCTAAACATATAATCTTCCACCAAATAAACCATATAGTAATCAACTACAAGATGTAATCAACACTACTAGTCACCCACAAGCACCAATCTATAGTTCCGGTACAAAGATTGAACACAAGACATGAACTAGGGTTTGAGAGGAGTTGGTGCTGTTGAAGATGTTGATGAAGATAGCCCTCCCCAAGATGGGAGAGTTGTTGGTGATGATGATGACGATGATTTCCCCCTCCGGGAGGGAAGTTCCCCCGGCGGAATCGCTCCACCGGAGGGCAAAACTGCTCTTGCCCAAGTTCCGCCTCGAGACAGCGACGCTTCATCCTGAAAGTCCTCTCCTTATTTTTTCTAGGTCAACATGGCTTATATACAAGAAGAGGGTCACTGGAGGTGGGCCTGGGTGAGGACAACCCACCAGGGCGCGCCTAGGCTCCCTGGCACGCCCAGGTGGTTGTGCCCACCTGGTGGGCCCCCTCTGGTACTTATTGACTCCAAAAATTCTTATTTATTCCATAAAAAGTCCTATTTAATTTTCAGCTCATTTGGAGTTATGCAGAATAGGTAGCCTGGCATAGCTTTTTCAGGTCCAGATTTCCAGCTGCCAGAATTCTCCCCCTTTGTGTATACCTTGCATATTATGAGAAAAAGGCATTATAATTACTCCAAAAAGAATTATTATACAATAAAACAACATAAATAATAGTAGGAAAACATGATGTAAAATTGATGTATCAACTCCCCCAAGCTTAGACAAAAACATGTCCACGTGCTTAGAGAGACAGGTGTCGATAAAAACAAAAACACAGACATAGCAGCATCATGTAACTTATTATAATAGCAACAAACTTTAACATAAAACTTTTATCATAGACTTCTCATGAACAAGTGACAATTCATCACAACATTGAAGTATAAAGCATAAACTCTATTGGAAACCAACAAACTATGTTCTCAGTCAACTTTGCAACTATAATTCGTCATCTTTTCAGGAAGGGTCACGTATCGGAGCCTTTAGGCAAGCCCACATACTCAACCATCATTTAGTCTTTGATTGCTAACACTCACCACGTACACATGAGAAAAATGTTTCAACCGGATACATAGAAAGATAGGGGCTTATGATTTCGCCTCCCAACGCATGTAACTCGAGGGTGACGTCAACAATAATAACTCATGCTACCCATATTCAACTGGATATATGTGCCTAAATCTTTCCTCACCACATGATGCTTGCCAAAGGAGAAAATAAAAAGGAATAGAAAGAAGAACTTTGACTCTTGCATGAAAGTAAATATGTGAAAGTAAAAGATAGGCCCTTCGCAGAGGGAAGCAGAGGTTTCCGTGCGCTTTTTGTTTGTATGCTCAACCCCTTACTGTAAGAGAACGTCACGTTATATTGCCCCTTGTGATGGCAACCTTTATTATGCAGTCTGTCACTTTTATTCTTCGCCATCACAAGTTTGTACAACGCTCAATTTCTCCTTATACTAAATGATCTTACACTTTTAGAAGCAATTTTTATTGCCCTTTTTGCACCGATGACAACTTACTTGAAGGATCTTACTCAATCCATAGGTAGGTATGGTGGACTCTCAAACAAGATTTGGATTTAAGCGTTTTGGATGCACAAGTAGTATATCTACTTAGTGCAGAGTTTTTAGCTAGCAAAGATAGGGGCAAGCACCACATGTTGAAGGATCTATGACAATATAACTTCTATATGAATATGAACAAACATAAATCATTATGTTGTCTTCCTTGTCCAACGTCAACAATTTTGGCATATAATATTTTGATGGGTGCCCACAATCACAAAAGATTTCCAGGATAGTGTATTTGTATGTGAATCTTCTCTTCCCTTATTAATTCTTTCATGAGTTGCATCATTGACCAATGCTATGTTTGTCAATCTACAATAATATTTTCTACCTATACTTTTCCTTGTGTAATGTCATCACTTACCATAAGATTAGCATATGATCTTTTTCATTTATTTCCTTTCTTTTTATTGAAACAAGAAAGTAAAGAAGGCAAAACTCAAACTAAACTTTATTATATATCTCGCACACGATTACAAAGATTGTTCACTAAGCAAACTCTCGAAAAGAAAGGATCGAACTAAACTTTTATTCATCTAAAAGAAAAAGATCACCATGGATCGAGCTAAGAAAGTAAAGGCAAAAGATAGTGGAGATGATACGATACAGGGGCACCTCCCCCAAGCTTGGTGATAGCCAAGGGGAGTGCCCATACCCGATACTCCGTTTTCTTTTGGTGGTGAAGAAGGAGGTGGTGGTGATGAGGTAGAAGCAATCTTGTCCTTCGGTTTCCATGGCAGAGGCTCACCATCATAAGAGGAAGAGTGAGTCTCTCGGATTCTGCAACTGGCAGCCAAACTCAAACCTTTAAACCTTGCCTCATATTCAAATACTTGACTTTGAAGGTCATGGATCTGGCTATGGAGGAAGTTGATTTGCTCGTTGAGGGAGAAGACGATGTCCTTCATGGAATTGCCATCCACCTTGAGATCACGGGTGTAGTCCGCGATCATGAGGTGATTGGAATTGAGTCCATGTTCCACCATCCCCTTGCACCGGAAGATATCCTGCTCCATAGCTTCAAGCCAAGCCTCCACGGATCTAGTTCCCTTGGGTCCTTGCACATCGCGGATGTGCAGCACCCCATCATGCATCTAGATAGCTTGAGGGTGTTGCATCACCTCCCATAGATATGGGTTGATGATGTTGTCGAAGAACTTGTCCTTGGAGGAGCTTGAAGCGGCCATGGTGGATTGGATCTGACAGAAAACAGCAAGAAAAGAAAACAGGAGATTCCTTCGTGATACAGAGGTCAACAGGTTCGGGGGGTATATAAAGATTTTTTTTATCTTGGGGAGCAAGCAGAAAGGAAGAAAAACAGAGTCCGGAAAGTACCCGAAGTGGGCACAACCCACCAGGGTCACTTTCCTGGAAGTTTCTTATTTTCCTAATTTTTTAAATATTCCAAAACTAACAAAAAATATTTTTGCGGATCTTTTGTAGTCCATTTACTTACGGCATCACGTACCTCCCCTTTTTTCATGATTCTGGAGTGTTCCAGAAGGTTTCCTTTATGTGTTCTTCCGGTGTCAAAGTTTGGATAATATTGCTTTCAACATTAATAGGCATACCTAAGATATAGTGTTTTATTCGGTTCCCATTGACAACATTCAGGTTAGTATCTTTAGCATTATTTATTTTGATAGCTCTAGATCGATAGACCTCCTCAATGACATAGGGTCCTTCCCATTTGGAGAGGAGTTTTCCTGCAAAGAATCTGAAACGAGAGTTGTACAAAATAACATGTTCTCCAACTTTGAACTCATGCTTTTGGATTCTTTTGTCATGCCATCTTTTAATTTTTTTTTCTTTGAATAACTTTGCATTCTCATAAGCCTGGGTTCTCCATTCATCTAATGAGCTAATATCAAATAGCCTCTTTTCCCCAGCAAGTTTGAAATCATAGTTAAATTCTTTGATTGCCCAATATGCTTTGTGTTCTAACTAAAGAGGAAAATGACAAGCTTTTCCATAAACCATTTTATATAGAGACATACCCATAGGATTTTTATATGCTATTCTATTAAGCCCAAAGTGCACCATCTAGTTTCTTAGACCAATTCTTCCGGGACCTATTGACAGTCGTTTGTAAGATTAGTTTTACTTCTCTATTGCTAAGTTCAACTTGACCGTTAGACTGAGGGTGATAAGGTGATGCAATTCTATGTTTAACATCATACTTAGCAAGCATTTTACAGAAATCACCATGAATAAAGTGTGAACCACCATCAGCCATTAAATATCTAGGGACTCCAAACCTTGGGAAAATAACTTCCTTAAGCATTTTAATAGAGGTGTTGTGATCAGCACTACTAGTTGGAATAGCTTCTACCCACTTAGTAACATAATCAACAGCAACCAAAATATGTGTATACCCATTAGAGGAAGGAAAATGTCCCATGAAATCAAATCCCCAAACATCAAATGGTCCAATAGCAAGTGAATAATTCATAGGCATTTATTGATGCTTACTGATATTACCTATTCTTTGACATTCATCACAAGATGAGACGAACTTATTACGGGTATCTTGAAGAGAGTAGGCCAATAAAAACCAGATTGCAATACCTTATGAGCGGTTCTGTCTCCCGCGTGATGTCCTCCATAAGCTTCAGAGTGACATTTCCGTAGGATTTGTTCATGTTCATGCTCAGGTACACAACGTCTAATAATACCATCTACTCCTTCTTTATAAAGATGTGGGTCATCCCAAAAGTAATGTATTAAATCATAGAAGAATTTTTTTTGTTGGTATGTAAAGCTAGGTGGTCTGTATTTAGCAACAAAATAATTAGCATAGTCAGCATACCAAGGTGTACTATTAGAAAAATTTATTGCAGCTAATTGTTCATCAGGAAAGCTATCATTAATAGGTTATGGGTCATCAAGAATATTTTCAAGCCTAGACAAGTTATTAGCCATAGGGTTCTCTACTCCTTTCCTATCAGTGATATGCAAATCAAATTCTTGTAGCAGAAGAACCCACCTAATGAGTCTAGGTTTAGCATCTTTCTTTTCCATAAGATATTTTATAGCAGCATGATCGGTGTGAACAATCACTTTAGAATCAACAATATAAGATCTGAATTTATCACAAGCAAACACCACTGGTAAGAATTCATTTTCAGTAGTAGCATAATTTCGTTGAGCATTGTCTAGAGTTTTACTAGCATAATGGATAACATTCAATTTCTGATCAACTCTTTTTCCTAGAACAACACCAACAGCATAATCACTAGCATCACACATAATCTCAAAAGGCAAGTTCCAATCAGGTGGTTGAACAACAGGTGCGGTAATTAAGGCTTTCTTTAGTGTTTCAAAGGCTTCCAAGAAATCATCATCAAACACAAAGTCTTTGATAAACCTCCTATAGAAACCAGCATGACCAAGGAAACTATGAATAACTTTGATATATTTAGGACATGGCATTTAACCTTGGCCTGGTCCACCTCAATGGCTCTTTTAGAAATTTTATGGCCTGAAACAATACCTTCGTTAACCATGAAGTGGCACTTCTCCCAATTCAAGACAGGATTTGTTTGTTCGCATCTCTACAAAACTCGATCAAGATTGCTTAAACAATCATCAAAAGACTTCTCATAAACAGAAAAGTCATCCATGAAAACCTCAATAATCTTTTCACAAAAATCAGAGAATATAGCAGTCATACATCTTTGAAAAGTAGCAGGTGCATTACATAAACCAAAAGGCATACATCTATAAGCATAAGTTCCAAAAGGACAAGTAAAAGTGGTCTTTTCTTGATCAGGTTGTGAGACAGGTATTTGTGAAAAAACATAATATCCATCAAGGAAGAAAAAATGTGTGTGCTTAGATAATCTTTCTAACATTTAATCAATAAAAGGCAGAGGGTAATGATCTTTTATAGTTGCTTTGTTTAATTTTCTATAATCAATTACCATCCTATAGCCTGTGACAATTCTTTGTGGAATGAGCTCATTCTTATCATTAGGAACAACAGTAATACCTCCCCTTCTTAGGGACACAATGAACATGACTTACCCATCTACTATCAGCTATAGGATAGATTATACCTACTTCCAGAAGTTTCAACATTTCGGTTCTTACCACTTCATACATCTTTGGATTTAACCGCGTTGGTGATCAACAACGGGTTTAGCATCAGGTTCCATATTAATCTTGTGCTGACATAGAGTGGGACTAATGCCCTTAAGATCATCAAGAGTATATCCGATAGCAGCTATGTGCTTCCTTAGAACTTTCAATAATCTTTCTTCTTCATGTTCTGAAAGGTTAGCACTAATAATAACAGGATATATCCTTTTCTCATCAAGATAAGCATATTTCAAAGTGTCTGGCAATTGTTTTAATTCAAACATAGGATCACCTTTAGGTGGAGGAGGACCTCCTAGAGTTTCAATAGGCAAATTGTGTTTAAGCAGAGGTTGTTGTTCGAAAAAGATTCTATCTATTTCATTTCTTTCATGCATATGCAAATCATTTTCATGGTCTAGCAAATATTGTTCTAAAGGATCAGTAGGAGGTACAACAATAGAAGGAAGACCAATAATTTCATCCTTACTAGGAAAATCTTTCTTATGAGGTTGTCTACTAAACTCGGAAAAATTAAATTCATGAGATTCATCACCAAAGCTAACACCGACAGTTTGTTTCTTACAATCTATTCTGGCATTGATGGTGTTCAAGAAAGGTCTACCAAATATAACGGGACAAAAGTCATCTTGTGGGGAGCCAAGAACAAGAAAATCAGTAGGGTATTTTATTTTCCCACACAAGACATCAACATCTCTAAGAATCCCAATTCGTGATATAGTATCTGTATTGGCAAGTTTAATAGTAACATCTATGTCTTCTATTTCAGCTGGTGCTATTTCATTCTTAATTTCTTCATATAAGGAAAAAGTAATAGCACTCACACTAGCACCTAGGTCACATAACCCATGATAACAGTGCTCTCCTATCTTAACTGAGAGAACATGCATGCCAACAACTGGTCTATGTTTATCCTTTTTATCGGGTTTGGCAATTCTAGAAGCTTCATCACAGAAGTAAATAACATGCCCATCGATATTATCGACCAATAGATCTTTAATCATAGCAACACGAGGTTCAACTCTAATTTGTTCAGCTGGTTTGGGTGTTCTAACATAACTTCTATTAACCATAGTTGAAGCTTTAGCATGTTCCTTTATCCTAACGGGGAAAGGTGGTTTTTCAATATAAGCAGTGGGAACAACTGGATCAACATTGTAAATGATAGTTTCTTCTTTAGCCTTTACCGGTTCTTTAATTCCTTCTTTAATAGGTGGGTGATATGTAAACCACTTCTCCTTAGGGAGCTCAACATGAGTAGCAAAAGATTCACAAAAGGAAGCTACTATCTTAGAGTCAAATCCATATTTAGTGCTAAACTTCTGAAAAGCATAGGTATTCATAAAAGATTTAACACAATCAAACTTAGGTTCAATACCTGACTCTTTACCTTCGTCGAGTTGCCAATCTTCAAAGTTGCATTTAATTCTTTCTAAAAGATCCCACCGGAATTCAATAGTCTTCTTCATAAAGGAATCAATACAAGAAGTATTGAGCATGGATTGATCATTACGAGAAAGTTGAGCATAAAAATTCTGAATAATAATTCTCCTGAGAGCTCATGATTGGGGCATGAATATAGCATTGACTTAAACCTCCCCCAAGCTAGAGCGATACTTTCTCCTTCACGAGGCCAAAAATTATATATATAATTCCGATCACGATGAACTAGATGCATAGGATATTTTTTTGATGAAATTCCAATTTCAATCGGTTCCAATTCCAAGATCCAATATCACCGCATAGCCTATGCCATGTCAATGCTTTTCACTTCAAAGATAAAGGAAAATCCTTCTTCTTAGCTTCATCTCCGGGTAAACCTGCAAGCTTAAACAATCCACAAATTTCATCCACATATATCAAATGCATATCAGGATGTTCGGTTCCATCTCCTGCATAAGGATTAGCTAGCAGTTGTTCTACCATACCCGAAGGAATTTCATATTCAATATTTTCAGTAGGTGCAGTAGGTTGAGGGGAAACTAATCGTGGTTCCGGTCGAGGTGAAGATACCCCGAACAAACCCATCAAAGGATTGTTTTCCATAGTAGAAAGTGATAATAAATTTCAGCATGTAGTAATAATGTTTCCTTACCAATTTCCACTTACCAAGAGAGCTTCACTCCCCGGCAACGGCGCTAGAAAATAGCCTTGATGACCCACAAGTATATGGGGTCAATTGTAGCCTTTTCGATAAGTAAGAATGTCGAACCCAACGAGGAGCAGAAGGAAATGGCAAGTGGTTTTCAGCAAGGTAATGTCTGCAAGTGCTAAAATTGTAAGTAGCAGAGTAGTTTGATAGCAAGATAATTTGTAACAAGCAAGTAACGATGGTAGTAACAAAAGTGCAGCAAGGTAGCCCAATCCTTTTGACGCAAAGGACAGGACAAAACGTTCTCTTATGATAAGCAAAGTGTTCTTGTGGGTACACGGGAATTTCTGAAGGAAATATGCCCTAGAGGCAATAATAAAGTTATTATTTATTTCCTTAATTCATGATAAATGTTTATTATTCATGCTAGAATTGTATTAACTGGAAACTTAGTACATGTGTGAATACATAGACAAAACATATAGTCCCTAGTATGCCTCTACTTGGCTAGATCGTTAATCAAAGATGGTTGTGTTTCCTAACCATAGACATGTGTTGTCATTTGATGAACAGGATCACATCATTAGGAGAATGATGTGATGGACATGACCCATCCGTTAGTTTAGCATTATGATTGTGTCAGTTTCATTGCTACTGCTTTCTTTATGAGTCATACAAGTTCCTCGGACTATGATATTATGCAACTCTCGAATACCGGAGGAACACTTTGTGTGCTACCAAACGTCACAACGTAAATGGGTGATTATAAAGGTGCTCTATAGGTGTCTCCTAAGGTGTTTGTTGGGTTGGCATAGATCAATATTAGGATTTGTCACTCCGTATTTCGGAGAGGTATCTATGGGCCCTCTCGGTGATACTCATCACTATAAGCCTTGCAAGCATTGTGACTAATGAGTTAGTTGTGGGATGAAGTATTACGGAACGAGTAAATAGACTTTCCGGTAATGAGATTGAACTAGGTATTGAGATACCTATGATCGAATCTTGGGCAAGTAACATACCGATGACAAAGGGAACAACATATGTTGTTATGCGATTTGACCGATAAAGATCTTCGTAGAATATGTAGGAACCAATGTGAGCATCCAAGTTCCGCTATTGGTTATTGATCAGAGATGTGTCTAGGTCATGTCTACATAGTTCTCAAACCCGTAGGGTCCGCACACTTAACGTTCGATGATGATTGGTATTATGAGTTTATGTGATATGATGTACCGAAGATTGTTCAGAGTCCCGGATATGATCACGGACATGACGAGGAGTCTCAAAATGGTCGATACATAAATATTGATATATTGTACGACTATATTCGGACACCGGAAGTGTTCTGGAGAAGTTTCGAATAAAACCGGAGTGCCGGAGGGTTACCAGAACCCCCCGGGGAACTAATGGGCCTCGATGGGCCCTAGTGGAGAGAGAGAGGGGCCGGCCAGGGCAGGCCGCCGCTCCCTCCCCTTGAGTCCTAATAGGACAAGGAGGGGGGAGCCCCCCTTGCCTTCCCCCTCTCCCTCTCCTTCCTTTCCCCTGTCTCCCTTTAGTTGGAAACCTACTAAGACTTGGAGTCCTAGTAGTATTCCCCTATTGGAGCGCGCCCTAGGAAGGGCCGGCCGGCCTCCCCCTTGCTCCTTTATATACGGGGGTAGGGGGCACCCTAGAACACACAAGTTGACAATTGTTTTAGCTGTGTGTTGTGCCCCCCTCCACGGTTACACACCTCAGTCATGTCGTCGTAGTGCTTAGGCAAAGCCCTGTGCCGGTAACTTCATCATCACCGTCACCATGCCATCGTGCTGACGAAACTCTCCCTCAACCTCAGCTGGATCTAGAGTTCATGGGACGTCATCGAGCTGAACGTGTGCAGATCACGGAGGTGCCGTACCTTTGGTACTAGGATCGGTCGGATCGTGAAGACGTACAACTACATCAACCGCGTTGTCATAACGCTTCCGCTTTTGCTACGAGGGTACGTAGACAACACTCTCCCCTCTCGTTGCTATGCATCACCTAGTGATAGATCTTGCGCGATCGTAGGAATTTTTTTGAAATTAATATGTTCCCCAACAGTGGCATTCGATCCAGGTCTATGCGTAGATGTTATATGCACGAGTAGAACACAAAGAGTTGTGGGCGATAATAGTCATACTGCTTACCAGCATGTCATACTTTGATTCGGCAGTATTGTTGGATGAAGCAGCTCAGACCAACATTACGCGTACGCTTACGCGAGACTGGTTCTACCGACGTGCTTTGCACATAGGTGGTTGGTGAGTGTCTGTTTCTCCAACTTTAGTTGAATCGAGTGTGGCTATGCTCGGTCCTTGTTGATGGTTAAAACAACACACTTGACGAAAAATTGTTGTGGTTTTGATGCGTAGGTAAGAACGTTCTTGCTAGAAGTCCGTAGCAGCCACGTAAAACTTGCAACAACAAAGTAGAGGACGTCTAACTTGTTTTTGCAGGGCTTGCTATGATGTGATATGGTCAAGGCATGATGTGATATAAATTGTTGTATGAGATGATCATGTTTTGTAACAAAGTTATCGGCAACTGGCAGGAGCCATATGGTTGTCGCTTTATTGTATGCAGTGCAATCGCCATGTAATTGTTTTACTTTATCACTAAGCAGTAGCGATAGTCGTAGTAACAATAGTTGGCGAGACGACAACGATGCTACGATGGAGATCAAGGTGTCGCGCCGGTGACATTGGAGATCATGACGATGCTTCGGTGATGGAGATCACGAGCACAAGATTGATGATGGCCATATCATGTCACATATTTTGATTGCATGTGATATTTATCCTTTATGCATCTTATTTTGCTTAGAATGTCGGTAGCATTATAAGATGATCCTTTACTAAATTTCAAGATACAAGTGTTCTCCCTGAGTATGCACCGTTGCTACAGTTTGTCATGCCGAGACACCACGTGATGATCAGGTGTGATAAGCTCTGTGTTCACATACAACAGGTGCAAGCCAATTTCGCACACGTATAATACTCGGGTTAAACTTTACGAGCCTAGCATATGCAGATATGGCCTCGGAACACTGAGACCGAAAGGTCAAGCATGAATCATATAACAGCTATGATCAACATAGTGATGTTCACCATTGAAAACTACTACATCTCACGTGATGATCAGACATGGTTTAGTTGATTTGGATCACGTGATCACTTAGATGATTAGAGGGATGTCTATCTAAGTGGGAGTTCTTAAGTAATATGATTAATTGAACTTTAATTTATCATGAACTTAGTATTTGATAGTATTGAAGGAAATATGCCCTAGAGGCAATAATAAAGTTATTATTTATTTCCTTATATCATGATAAATATTTATTATTCATGCTAGAATTGTATTAACCGGAAACATAATACATGTGTGAATACATAGACAAACATAGTGTCACTAGTATGCCTCTACTTGACTAGCTCATTAATCAAAGATGGTTATGTTTCCTAACCATAGACATGTGTTGTCATTTGATTAACGGGATCACATCATTAGGAGAATGATGTGATTGACATGACCCATTCTATTAGCCTAGCACTTGATCGTTTAGTATATTGCTATTGCTTTCTTCATGACTTATACATGTTCCTGTAATTATGAGATTATGCAACTCCCGTTTACCGGAGGAACACTTTGGGTGCTACCAAACGTCACAACGTAACTGGGTGATTATAAAGGAGTACTACAGGTGTCTCCAAAGGTACATGTTGGGTTGGCATATTTCGAGATTAGGTTTTGTCACTCCGATTGTCGGAGAGGTATCTCTGGGCCCTCTCGGTAATGCACATCACTATAAGCCTTGCAAGCAATGTAGCTAATGAGTTAGTTACGGAATGATGCATTACGTAACGAGTAAAGAGACTTGCCGGTAACGAGATTGAACTAGGTATTGGATACCGACGATCGAATCTCGGGCAAGTAACATGCCGATGACAAAGGGAACAACGTATGTTGTTATGCGGTTTGACCGATAAAGATCTTCGTAGAATATGTGGGAGCCAATATGAGCATCCAGGTTTCGCTATTGGTTATTGACCGAGAATAGTTCTAGGTCATGTCTACATAGTTCTCGAACCCGTAGGGTCCGCACGCTTAAGGTTTCGATGACAATTATATTATGAGTTTATGAGTTTTGATGTACTGAAGGAGTTCGGAGTCCCTGATGAGATCGGGGACATGACGAGGAGTCTCGAAATAGTCGAGACGTAAAGATCGATATATTAGACGACTATATTCGGACATCAGAAAGGTTCCGAGTGATTCGGGTATTTTTCGGAGTACCGGGGAGTTACGGGAATACGGGGAAGAGTATTGGGCCTTAACGGGCCTTAGTGGGAAGGAGCCAGGAGGTGGCGCGCGCCCCTCCCAAGCCCAGTCCGAATTGGACAAGGAGTTTGGGGCGCGGCCCCCCTCTCCCTTCCTTCTCCACTCCCCTCCTTTCCCCCCTTCTCCTAGTTGGACTAGGAAAGAAGGAGTCCTACTCCCGGTGGGAGTAGGACTCCCCTTGGCGCGCCCCTCCTTGGCCGGCCGCCCCCTCCCCCTTGGCTCCTTTATATACGGGGGCAAGGGGGCACCCCATGACACACAAGTTGGTCTTCATGATCGTTCCTTAGTCATGTGCGGTGCCCCCCTCCACCATATTCCACCTCGGTCATATCGTCACGGAGTTTAGGCGAAGCCCTGCGCCGGTAGAACATCATCATCGTCACCACGCCGTCGTGCTGACGGAACTCATCCCCGACACTTTGCTGGATCGGAGTCCGGGGATCGTCATCAAGCTGAACGTGTGCTGAACTCGGAGGTGTCGTACGTTCGGTGCTTGGATCGGTCGAATCGTGAAGACGTACGACTACATCAACCGCGTTGTCATAACGCTTCCGCTTACGGTCTATGAGGGTACATGGACATTACTCTCCCCTCTCGTTGCTATGCCATCACCATGATCTTGCGTGTGCGTAGGAATTTTTTTTGAAATTACTACGTTCCCCAACAGTGGCATCCGAGCCTAGGTTTTATGCATTGATGTTATATGCACGAGTAGAACACAAGTGAGTTGTGGGCGATATAAGTCATACTGCTTACCAGCATGTCATACTTTGGTTCGGCGGTATTGTTGGATGAAGCGGTCCGGACCGACATTACGTGTACGCTTACGCGAGACTGGTTCTACCGACGTGCTTTTCACACAGGTGGCTGGCGGGTGTCAGTTTCTCCAACTTTAGTTGAACCGAGTGTGGCTACGCCCGGTCCTTGCGAAGGTTAAAACAGCACCAACTTGACAAACTATCGTTGTGGTTTTGATGCGTAGGTAAGAACGGTTTTTGCTAAGCCCATAGCAGCCACGTAAAATTTGCAACAACAAAGTAGAGGACGTCTAACTTGTTTTTGCAGGGCATGTTGTGATGTCATATGGTCAAGACGTGATGCTATATTTTATTGTATGAGATGATCATGTTTTGTAACCGAAGTTATCGGCAACTGGCAGGAGCCATATGGTTGTCGCTTTATTGTATGCAATGCAATCACCCTGTAATGCTTTACTTTATCACTAAGCGGTAGCGATACTCGTAGAAGCATAAGATTGGCGAGACGACAACGATGCTACGATGGAGATCAAGGTGTCGCGCCGGTGACGATGGTGATCATGACAGTGCTTCGGAGATGGAGATCACAAGCACAAGAGATGGCCATATCATATCACTTATATTGATTGCATGTGATGTTTATCCTTTATGCATCTTATCTTGCTTTGATTGATGGTAGCATTTTAAGATGATCTCTCACTAAATTATCAAGAAGTGTTCTCCCTAAGTATGCACCATTGCCAAAGTTCGTCGTGCCCAGACACCACGTGATGATCGGGTGTGATAAGCTCAATGTCCATCTACAATGGGTGCAAGCCAGTTTTGCACATGCAGAATACTCAGGTTAAACTTGACGAGCCTAGCATATGCAGATATGGCCTCGGAACACGGAGACCGAAAGGTCGAGCATTAATCATATAGTAGATATGATCAACATAATGATGTTCACCATTGAAAACTACTCCATCTCACGTGATGATCGGTTATGGTTTAGTTGATTTGGATCACGTGATCACTTAGATGACTAGAGAGATGTCTGTCTGAGTGGGAGTTCTTAAGTAATATGATTAATTGAACTTAAATTTATCATGAACTTAGTCCTGGTAGTATTTTGCAAATTATGTTGTAGATCAATAGCTTGCATTGTTGCTTTCATATGTTTATTTTGATATGTTCCTAGAGAAAATTGTGTTGAAAGATGTTGGTAGCAATGATGCGGATTGGATCCGTGATCTGAGGTTTATCCTCATTGCTGCATAGAAGAATTATGTCCTTAATGCACCACTAGGTGACAGACCTATTGCAGCAGCAGATGCAGATGTTATGAACGTTTGGCTAGCTCAATATAATGACTTCTTGATAGTTTAGTGCACCATGCTTAACGGCTTAGAATCAGGACTTCAAAGACGTTTTGAATGTCATGGACCATATGAGATGTTCCAGGAGTTGAAGTTAATATTTCAAGCAAATACCCGAGTTGAGAGATATGAAGTCTCCAACAAGTTCTATGGCTAAAAGATGGAGGAGAATCGCTCAACTAGTGAGCATGTGCTCAGATTGTCTGGGTACTACAATCTCTTGAATCAAGTGGGAGTTAATCTTCCAGATAAGATAGTGATTGACAGAGTTCTCTAGTCACCATCACCAAGTTAGTAGAACTTTGTGATGAACTACAGTATGCAAGGGATGACGAAAACGATTCCCGAGCTCTTCGTGATGTTGAAATCGACGAAGGTAGAAATCAAGAAAGAGCATCAAGTGTTGATGGTTGACAAGATCACTAGTTTCAAGAAAAGGGAAAATGGAAATAAAGGGAAACTTCAAGTAGAATGACAAGCAAGTTGTCACTCCCGTGAAGAAGCCCAAAGCTGGACCAAAGCCTGAAACTGAGTGATTATACTGCAAAGGAAATGGTCACTAGAAGCGGAAATGCCCTGAATATTTGGTGGATAAGAAGGATGGCAAAGTGAACAAGGGTATATTTGATATATAGGTTATTCATGTGTACCTTACTAGTGTTTATAGTAGCCCCTGAGTATTTGATACTTGTTCGGTTGCTAAATATTAGTAACTCGAAACAGGAGTTACAGAATAAACAGAGACTAGTTGAGGGTGAAGTGACGATGTGTGTTGGAAGTGGTTCCAAGATTGATATGATCATCATCGCACACTCCCTATACTTTCGGGATTAGTGTTAAACCTAAATAAATGTTATTTGGCGTTTGCGTTGAGCATGAATATGATTTGATCATGTTTATTGCGATACAGTTATTCATTTAAAGTCAAAGAATAATTGTTGTTCTATTTACATGAATAAAACCTTCGATGGTCATACACCCAATGAAAATAGTTTGTTGGATCTCGATCGTAGTAATACACATATTCATAATATTGATGCCAAAAGATGCAAAGTTGATAATGATAGTGCAACTTATTTGTGGCACTGCCGTTTGGGTCATATCGGTGTAAAGTGCATGAAGAAACTCCATAAAGATGGATTTTTGGAATCTCTTGGTTATGAATCATTTGATGCTTGCGAACCATGCCTTTTGGGCAAGATGACTAAAACTCCGTTCTCCGGAACAATGGAACGAGCTACTGAATTGATGGAAATAATACATATCGATGTATACGGTCCAATGAGTGTTGATGCTCGTGGCGGGTATCGTTATTTTCTGACCTTCACAAGATGAATTGAGCAGATATGAGTATATCTACTTAATGAAGCACAAGTCTGAAACATTTGGAAAGTTCAAAGAATTTCAAAGTGAAGTGGAGAATGATCGTAACAAGAAAATAAAGTTTCTGCAATTTGATCGCGGAGACAAATATTTGAGTTACAAGTTTGGTCTTCAATTAAAATAATGTGGAATAGTTTCACAAACTCATGCCACCTGGAACACCACAGCTTAATGGTGTGTCCGAATGTCATAACAGTACTTTATTGGATATAGTGCAATCTATGATGTCTCTTACCGATTTACCACTATCATTTTGGGGTTATGCATTAAAGACAGCTGCATTCACTTTAAATAGGGCACCATCAAAATCCGTTGAGACGACGCCTTATGAACTGTAGTTTGGCAAGAAACCAAAGTTGTCGTTTCTTAAAGTTTGGGGCTGCGATGCTTATGTGAAAAAGTTTTCACCTGATAAGATCAAACCCAAATCGGAGAAGTGCGTCTTCATAGAATACCCAAAGGTAACTATTGGGTACACATTCTATCACAGATCCGAAAGCAAGATTCGTTGCTAAGATGGATCCTTTCTAGAGAAGGAGTTTCTCTCGAAAGAAGTGAGTGGGAGGAAAGTAGAACTTGATAAGGTATTGTACCTTCTCCCAAATTGGAAAGTAGTTCATCACAGAAATCAGTTCCAGTGATGCCTACACCGATTAGTGAGGAAGTTAATGATGATGATCATGAAGCTTCAGATCAAGTTACTACCGAACCTCGTAGGTCTTCCAGAATAAGATCCGCACCAAAGTGGTACGGTAATCCCGTTATAGAAGTCATGTTACTAGACCATGATGAACCTACAAACTATGAGGAAGCGATGATGAGCCCAGATTCCGTGAAATGGCTTGAGGCCATAAAATCTGAGATATGATCCATGTATGAGAACAAAGTATGGACTTTGATTGACTTGCTCGATGATCAGCAAGCCATGTTAAATAAATGGATCTTCAAGAGGAAGATGGACACTGATAGTAGTGTTACTATCTACTAAGCTCGACTTGTTGCGAAAGGTTTTCGACAAGTTCAAGGTGTTGAA
Source organism: Triticum aestivum (assembly GCF_018294505.1). NCBI lineage: Eukaryota > Viridiplantae > Streptophyta > Magnoliopsida > Poales > Poaceae > Triticum > Triticum aestivum. The sequence continues at coordinate 81,814,305 of NC_057813.1, read as the reverse complement.
TACGATGAGATTTTCTCACTCGTATCGAAGCTTAAGTCTGTCCGAATCATGTTAGCAATTGTCACATGTTATGAAATATGGCAAATGGATGTCAAAAACTACATTCTTTAATGGATTTATTAAAGAAGAGTTGTATATGATGCAACCAGAAGGTTTTGTTAATCCTAAAGGTACTAACAAAATGTGCAAGCTCCAACGATCCATCAATGGACTGGTGCAAGCATCTCGGAGTTGGAATATACGCTTTGATGAGTTGATCAAAGCATATGGTTTTATACAGACTTTTGGAAAGGCTTGTATTTACAATAAAGTGAGTGGGAGCTCTGTAGCATTTCTGATATTATATGTGCAAGACATATTGTTGATTGGAAATGATATAGAATTTCTGGATAGCATAAAAGGATACTTGAATAAAAGGTTTTTCAATGAAAGACCATGGTGAAGCTGCTTACATATTGAGCATCAAGATCTATTGAGATAGATCAAGACCCGACCACGGCAGAAAGTTTTTTCAATAAAAGGTTTTTCAATAAAAGGTTTTTCAATGAAAGTTTTTTCAATAAGTACATACCTTGTCAAGATTTTGAAATAGTTCAAAATGGAACAGTCAAAGAAAGAGTTCTTTCCTGTGTTGCAAAGGTGTGAAATTGAGTAAGACTCAAGACCCGACCACGGCAGAAAATAGAAAGAGAATGAAAGTCATTCCCTATGCATCAGTCATAGATTTTATAAAAGTATGCCATGGACCAGACCTATTGTATACTCTGCCTTGGTTTGGCAAGGGAGTACAATAGTGATCTAGGAGTAGATCACTGGACATTGATCAAAATTATCCTTAGTAGAATAAGGATATGTTTCTCAATTATGGAGGTGATAAAAAAGTTTGTCGTAAAGAGTTACATCGATGCAAGCTTTTACACCGATCCAGATGACTCTAAGTCTCAATCTGGATACATATTGAAAGTGGGAGCAATTAGCTAGAGTAGCTCCGTGCAAAGCATTGTAGACATAGAATATTTGCAAAATACATATGACTCTGTAATATGACAAACCCGTTGACTAAACTTCTCTCACGAGCAAAACATGATCATACCTTAGTACTCTTTGGGTGTTAATCACATAGCGATGTGAACTAGATTATTGACTCTAGTAAACCCTTTGGGTGTTGATCACATGACGATGTGAACTATGGGTATTAATCACATACAGATGTGAATATTGGTGTTAAATCACATGATGATGTGAACTAGATTATTGACTCTAGTGCAAGTGGGAGACTGAAGGAAATATGCCCTAGAGGCAATAATAAAGTTATTATTTATTTCCTTATATCATGATAAATGTTTATTATTCATGCTAGAATTGTATTAACCGGAAACATAATACATGTGTGAATACATAGACAAACATAGTGTCACTAGTATGCCTCTACTTGACTAGCTCATTAATCAAAGATGGTTATGTTTCCTAACCATAGACATGTGTTGTCATTTGATTAACGGGATCACATCATTAGGAGAATGATGTGATTGACATGACCCATTCCGTTAGCCTAGCACTTGATCGTTTAGTATATTGCTATTGCTTTCTTCATGACTTATACATGTTCCTGTAACTATGAGATTATGCAACTCCCGTTTACCGGAGGAACACTTTGGGTGCTACCAAACGTCACAACGTAACTGGGTGATTATAAAGGAGTACTACAGGTGTCTCCAAAGGTACATGTTGGGTTGGCGTATTTCGAGATTAGGTTTTGTCACTCCGATTGTCGGAGAGGTATCTCTGGGCCCTCTCGGTAATGCACATCACTATAAGCCTTGCAAGCAATGTAGCTAATGAGTTAGTTACGGAATGATGCATTACGTAACGAGTAAAGAGACTTGCCGGTAACGAGATTGAACTAGGTATTGGATACCGACGATCGAATCTCAGGCAAGTAACATGCCGATGACAAAGGGAACAATGTATGTTGTTATGCGGTTTGACCGATAAAGATCTTCGTAGAATATGTGGGAGCCAGTATGAGCATCCAGGTTCCGCTATTGGTTATTGATCGAGAATAGTTCTAGGTCATGTCTACATAGTTCTCGAACCCGTAGGGTCCGCACGTTTAAGGTTTTGATGACAGTTATATTATGAGTTTATGAGTTTTAATGTACCGAAGGAGTTCTGAGTCTCGGATGAGATCGGGGACATGACGAGGAGTCTCGAAATGGTCGAGACGTAAAGATCGATATATTGGACGACTATATTCGAACATCAGAAAGGTTCCGAGTGATTCGGGTATTTTTCGGAGTACCGGGGAGTTACGGGAATACAGGGAAGAGTATTGGGCCTTAATGGGCCTTAGTGGGAAGGAGCCAGGAGGTGGCGCGCGCCCCTCCCAAGCCCAGTCCGAATTGGACAAGGGGTTTGGGGCGCGGCCCCCCTCTCCCTTCCTTCTCCACTCCCCTCCTTTTCCTCCTTCTCCTAGTTGGACTAGGAAAGAAGGAGTCCTACTCCCGGTGGGAGTAGGACTCCCCTTGGCGCGCCCCTCCTTGGTCGGCCGCCCCCTCCCCCTTGGCTCCTTTATAAACGGGGGCAAGGGGACACCCCATGACACACAAGTTGATCTTCGTGATCGTTCTTTAGCCGTGTGCGGTGCCCCCCTCCACCATATTCCACCTCGGTCATATCGTCGCGGAGTTTAGGCGAAGCCCTGCGCCGGTAGAACATCATTATCGTCAGCACGCCGTCGTGCTGACAGAACTCATTCCCGACACTTTGCTGGATCGGAGTCCGAGGATTGTCATCGAGCTGAACGTGTGCTGAACTTGGAGGTGACGTACGTTCGGTGCTTGGATCGGTCGGATCGTGAAGACGTACGACTACATCAACCGCGTTGTCATAACGCTTCCGCTTACGGTCTACGAGGGTATGTGGACATTACTCTCCCCTCTCGTTGCTATGCCATCACCACGATCTTGCGTGTGCGTAGGAAATTTTTTTGAAATTACTACGTTCCCCAACAAGTATTTTGCATGTCTATGTTGTTGTAGATCAATGGCCTGTGCTACCGTTCCTTTGAATTTTAATGTGTTCCTAGAGAAAGCTAAGTTTAAAGATGATGGCAGCAACTACACGGACTGGGTCCGTAACTTGAGGATTATCCTCATTGCTGCACAGAAGAATTACGTCCTGGAAGCACCGTTGGGTGCCACGCCTGCTGCAGATGCTACTGATGACGTTAAGAATGTCTGGCAGAGCAAAGCTGATGACTACTTGATAGTTCAGTGTGCCATGTTTTACGGCTTAGAATCGGGACTTCAAAGACGTTTTGAACATCATGGAGCATACGATATGTTCCAAGAGTTGAAGTTAATATTTCAAGCAAATGCCTGAGCTAAGAGATATGAAGTCTCCAATAAGTTTTACAGCTGCAAAATGGAGGAGAATAGTTCTGTCAGTGAACACATACTCAAAATGTCTGGGTATCATAATCACTTGACTCAGCTGGGAGTTGATCTTCCAGTTGATTGTGTCATTGACAGAGTTCTTCAATTACTGTCACCAAGCTATAAAGGCTTCGTGATGAACTATAATATGCAAGGTATGAACAAGACTATTCTCGAGCTCTTCACGATGCTAAAGGCCACAGAGGTAAAAATCAAAAAGGAGCATCAACTGTTGATGGTCAATAAGACCACTAGTTTCAAGAAAAAGGGCAAAGGGAAGAAAGAGAACTTCAAGAAGAACGACGAAAAGGTTGCTGCTCAAGACAAGAAACCCAAGTCTGGACCTAATCCTGAAACTGAGTGCTTCTATTGCAAAGGGACTGGTCACTGGAAGCGAAACTGCCCCAAGTATTTAGCGGATAAGAAGGATGGCAAAGTGAAAGGTATATTTGATATACATGTTATTGATGTGTACTTAACTAATGCTCGCAGTAGCGTCTAGGTATTTGATATTGGTTCTGTTGCTCATATTTGCAACTCGAAATAGGGGCTGCGGATTAGGTGAAGATTGGCTAAGGACGAGGTGACGATGCGCGTGGGAAATGGTTCCAAAGTCGATGTGATCGCGGTCGGCACACTACCTCTACATCTACCATCAGGATTAGTTTTAGACCTGAATAATTGTTATTTGGTGCCACCGTTGAGCATGAACATTATATATGGATCTTGTTTAATGCGAGACGGTTATTCATTTAAATCAGAGAATCATGGTCGTTCTATTTGTATGAGTAATATCTTTTATGGTCATGCACCCTTGCTGAGTGGTCTATTTTTGTTGAATCTCGATAGTAGTGATACACATATTCATAGTGTTGAAGCCAAAAGATTGAAGTTTAATAATGATAGTGCAACTTATTTGTGGCACTGCCGTTTGGGTCATATCGGTGTAAAGCGCATGAAGAAACTCCATGCCGATGTACTTTTGGAATCACTTGATTGTGAATCACTTGGTGCTTGCGAACCATGCCTTATGGGCAAGATGACTAAAACTCCATTCTCCGGAACAATGGAACGAGCTACTGACTTGTTGGAAATAATACATATCGATGTATGCGGTCCAATGAGTATTGATGCTTGTGGTGGGTATCATTATTTTCTTACCTTCACAGATGATTTAAGTATATATGGTTATATCTACTTAATGAAGCATAAGTCTGAAACATTTGAAAAGTTCAAAGAATTTTAGAGTGAAGTGGAAAATCATCGTAACAAGAAAATAAAGTTTCTACGATCTGATCGTGGAGGAGAATATTTGAGTTACGAGTTTGGTCTTCATTTGAAACAACATGGGGTAGTTTCACAATTAACGCCACCTGGAACACCACAGCGAAATGGTGTGTCTGAACGTCGTAACTGTACTTTATTAGATATGGTGCGATCTATGATGTCTCTTACTGATTTACCGCTATCGTTTTAGGGTTATGCTTTAGAGATGACTGGATTCACTTTAAATAGGGCACCATCAAAATTCATTGAGACAACGCCTTATGAATTGTGGTTTGGCAAGAAATCAAAGTTGTCGTTTCTTAAAGTTTGGGGCTGCGATGCTTATGTGAAAAGGCTTCAACCTGATAAGCTCGAACCCAAATCGGAGAAGTGCGTCTTCATAGGATACCCAAAGGAAACTGTTGGGTACACCTTCTATCACGGATCCGAAGGCAAATCTTTGTTGCTAAGAATGGGTCCTTTCTAGAGAAGGAGTTTCTCTCGAAAGAAATGAGTGGGAGGAAAGTAGAACTGAATGAGGTAGCTGTACCTTCTCCCTTATTGGAAAGTAGTTCATCACAGAAATCAGTTCCCGTGATTCCTACACCAATTAGTGAGGAAGCTAATGATGATGATCATGAAGCTTCATATCAAGTTACTACCGAACCTTGTAGGTCTTCCAGAGTAAGATCCGCACCAGAGTGGTACGGTAATCCTGTTCTGGAAGTCATGTTACTAGACCATGATGAACCTACGAACTATGAGGAAGCGGTGATGAGCCCAGATTCCGCGAAATGGCTAGAGGCCATGAAATCTGAGATGGGATCCATGTATGAGAACAAAGTGTGGACTTTGGTGGACTTGCCCGATGATTGGCAAGCCATAGAAGATAAATGGATCTTTAAGAAGAAGACCGACGTAGATGGTAATGTTAGTGTTTACAAAGCTCGACTTGTTGCGAAAGGTTTTCGACAAGTTCAAGGAGTTGACTATGATGAGACTTTTTCACCCATAGTGATGCTTAAGTCTGTCTTAATCATGTTAGAAATTGCTGCATTTTATGATTATGAAATTTGGCAAATGGATGTCAAAAATGCATTCGTGAATGGATTTCTCGAAGAAGAGTTGTATATGATGCAACCGGAAGGTTTTGTCGATCCAAAGGGTGCAAACAAAGTGTGCAAGCTCCAGTGATCCATTTATGGACTGGTGCAAGCCTCTCAGAGTTGGAATAAACGCTTTGATAGTGTGATCAAAGCATATGGTTTTATACAGACTTTTGGAGAAGCCTGTATTTACAAGAAAGTGAGTGGGAGCTATGTAGCATTCTAATCTTATATGTAGATGACATATTGTTGATTGGAAATGATATAGAATTTCTGGATAGCATGAAGGGATACCTGAATAAGAGTTTTTCTATGAAAGACCTCGGAGAAGCTGCTTGCATATTGGGCATCAAGATCTATAGAGATAGATCAACACGCTTAATTGGACTTTCACAAAGCACATACCTTGATAAAGTTTTGAAGAAGTTAAAAATGGATCAGTCAAAGAAAGGGTTCTTGCCTGTGTTACAAGGTCTGAAGTTGAGTCAGACTCGATGCCCGACCACTACAGAAGATAGAGAGAAAATGAAAGTCATTCCCTATGCTTCAGCCATAGGTTCTATCATGTATGCAATGCTGTGTACCAGACCTGATGTATGTCTTGCCATAAGCATAGTAGGGAGGTACGAAAGTAATCCTAGAGTGGAGCACTAGACAGCGGTCAAAAACATCCTGAAATACCTGAAAGGGACTAAGGATATGTTTCTCATTTATGGAGATGAATAAGACCTCGTTGTAAACAGTTACATTGATGCAAGCTTTGACACTGATCCGGATGACTCTAAGTCACAAACCGGATATGTGTTTTTATTGAATGGAGGAGCCATCAGTTGGTGCAGTTCCAAGCAGAGTGTCGTGGCGGGATCTACGTGTGAAGCGGAGTACATTGCTGCTTCAGAAGCAGCAAATGAAGGAGCTTGGATGAAGGAGTTCATATCCGATCTAGGTGTCATACCTAGTGCATTGGGTCCAATAAAAATCTTTTGTGATAATACTGGTGCAATTGCCTTGGCAAAGGAATCTAGATTTCAAAAGAGAACCAAGCACATCAACACACGCTTCAATTTCATCCATCATCAAGTGTCGGAGGGGGACATACAGATTTGCAAGATACACATGGATCTGAATGTTGCAGACCCTTGACTAAGCCTCTTCCACGAGCAAAACATGATCAGCACCAAAGCTACATGGGTGTTAGAATCATTACTATGTAATCTAGATTATTGAGTCTAGTGCAAGTGGGAGACTGAAGTAAATATGCCCTAGAGGCAATAATAAAGTTATTATTTATTTCCTTAATTCATGATAAATGTTTATTATCCATGCTAGAATTATATTAACCGGAAACTTAGTACATGTGTGAATACATAGACAAAACATATAGTCCCTAGTATGCCTCTACTTGACTGGCTCGTTAATCAAACATGGTTATGTTTCCTAACCATAGACATGTGTTGTCATTTGATGAACGGGGTCACATCATTAGGAGAATGATGGGATGTACATGACCCATCCGCTAGCTTAGCATTATGATCGTGTCAGTTTTATTGCTACTGCTTTCTTCATGACTTATACGAGTTCCTCAGACTATGAGATTATGCAACTCCCGAATACCGAAGGAACACTTTGTGTGCTACCAAACGTCACAACGTAAATGGGTGATTATAAAGGTGCTCTACAGGTGTCTCCGAAGGTGTTTGTTGGGTTGGCATAGATCGAGATTAGGATTTGTCACTCCATGTTTCGGAGAGGTCTCTCTGGGCCCTCTCGGTGATACTCATCACTATAAGCCTTGCAAGCGTTGTGACTAATGAGTTAGTTGCGGGGTGAAGTATTACAGAACGAGTAAAGAGACTTGCCGGTAATGAAATTGAACTAGGTATTGAGATACCGACGATCGAATCTCGGGAAAGTAACATACAGATGACAAAGGGAACAACGTATGTTGTTATGCGGTTTGACCGATAAAGATCTTCGTAGAATATGTAGGGACCAATATGAGCATCCAGGTTCCTCTATTGGTTATTGATCGGAGACGTGTCTCGGTCATGTCTACATAGTTCTCGAACTCGTAGGGTCCGCACGCTTAACGTTCGATGACGATTGGTATTATGAGTTTATGTGATATGATGTACCGAAGATTGTTCGGAGTCCCGGATATGATCACGGACATGACGAGGAGTCTCTAAATGGTCGAGACATAAAGATTGGTATATTGGACGACTATATTCGAACACCGGAAGTGTTCCGGAGAAGTTTCAAATAAAATCGAAGTGCTGGAGGGTTACTGGAACACCCCGGGGAACTAATGGGCCTCGATGGGCCCTAGTGGAGACAGAGGGGGGCGGCCACGGTAGGTCGCGCGCTCCCTCCCCTTGAGTCCGAATAGGACAAGGAAGGGGGCGGCGTCCCCCTTACCTTCCCCCTCTCCCTCTCCTTCCTTTCTCCTTTCTCCCTTTAGGTGGAAACCTACTAGGACTTGGAGTTCTAGTAGGATTCCCCTATTAGGGCATGCCCTAGGAAGGGTCGGCCGGCCTCCCCCTTGCTCCTTTATATACGGGGGCAGGGGGGCACCCTAGAACATACAAGTTGACAATTGTTTTAGCCATGTGGGGTGCCCCCATCCACAGTTACACACCTCGGTCATATCGTCATAGTGCTTAGGCGAAGCCCTGCGCCGGTAACTTCATCATCGCTGTCACCACGCCGTCATGCTGAAGAAACTCTTCCTCGACCGCAGCTGGATCTAGAGTTCGTGGGACGTCACCGAGCTGAACGTGTGCAGATCACGGAGGTGTTGTACCTTCAATACTAGGATCGGTCCGATCGTGAAGACGTACGACCACATCAACCGTGTTGTCATAACGCTTCCGCTTTCGGTCTACGAGGGTACGTAGACAACACTCTCCCCTCTCATTACTATGCATCACCTAGTGATAGATCTTGCGTGATCGTAGGAATTTTTTTGAAATTATTGCGTTCCCCAACAATTTCATCTAGTCACTTTCATCATGTTGGCTTAATTCGTGTTCGCTACTTTGATAATTTGATATGTGGGTGGACCGGTGCTTAGGTGTTGTTCTTACTTGAAGAAACCTCCTACTTATGATTAACCCTCTCGCAAGCATCCGTAACTACGAGAAAAGTATTAAGAATAAATTCTAACCACAACATTAAACTTTTGGATCCAGCGCATAAACTGGGGTTTAAGCTTCTGTCACTCTCGCAACCCATCATCTAATAACTACTCCACAATGCATTCCCTTAGGCCCAAATATGGTGAACTGTCATGTAGTCGACGTTCACATGACACCAGTAAAGGAATCACAACATACATATCATCAAAATATCGAACACATATCAAGTTCACATGATTACTTGCAACATGATTTCTCCTGTGACCTGAAGAACAAAAGTAACTACTCACGAATGATAATCATGCTCAAAATCATAGGGGTATTAAATAGCATAATGGATCTGAACATATAATCTTCCACCAAATAAATCATATAGTAATCAACTACAAGATATAATCAACACTACTAGTCACCCACAAGCACCAATCTATAGTCCCGGTACAAAGATTAAACACAAGAGATGAACTAGGGTTTGAGAGGAGTTGGTGTTGTTGGAGATGTTGATGAAGATAGCCCTCCCCAAGATGAGAGAGTTGTTGGTGATGATGATGACGACAATTTCCCCCTCCGGGAGGGAAGTTCCCCCAGCGGAATCGCTCCGCCGGAGGGCAAAAGTGCTCCTGCCCAAGTTCCGTCTCGAGACGGCGGCGCTTCGTCCCGAAAGTCCTCTCCTTATTTTTTTTCTAGGTCAAAATGGCTTATATACCAGAAGAGGGGCACCGGAGGTGGGCCTGGGTGAGCACAACCCACCAGGGCGCGCCTGGGCTCCCTGGCACGCCCAGGTGGGTTGTGCCCACCTGGTGGGCCCCCTCTGGTACTTATTGACTCCAAAAATTCTTATTTATTCCATAAAAAATCCTCGTGAACTTTCAGCTCATTTGGAGTTGTGCAGAATATGTAGCTTGACGTGGCTTTTTCAGATCTAGATTTCCATATGCCAGAATTCTTCCCCTTTGTGTATATCTTGCATATTATGAGAGAAAAGGCATTAGAATTACTCCAAAAAATATTATTATATAATAAAACAATTTAAATAACAGTAGGAAAACATGATGCAAATGGACGTACCAGATTCGAGTCAGATCGCCGCCACACAAGCGCGCCCAACACAATGAGGAGGCCGGCAACTCCATACGGCCCGTCGTCGAGCCGTGGCGCACGAACTCGGCGGGCTCTCCACAGCAGCAGTCGGGACACGTGGGCTCGCTTCTTCGAGCTTGGCGATGCTCTTTGGCCGCACACCAAGAGTTGTCGCGGGGCGGAGGAGGAGCCCCTCGGTGTGCAAAAGGCGGTGGCGGCCGAAGAAGATGGCGCCGCCGAACGGCTCGCGGTAGCGACGGAAAACCACGTGTTCGCCAACGCGTGCTGGAGGTCCGTCGAGGCCTTCTACCTCGACGGGCCTCGACGTCAAGCCATGAGCCGGCAATCCCTAGCTTTAATAAATTAGTTTACTACGTTTGTATGCTATGGAATGTAGATGAACTCCAGTGGTGAACTTTGTAGCACGAAATTGGCCAAGCCACATATAAGCTAGGTAGTCAATTGACTACCCAACTTTTTGATAAAATCAACATATACATGCATACATCTTGAAAAAGCAAATAAAAATTCATATATCTAACTACACAACGTTGAACTTCTGGCACTGCCACTGCTCAAAATCATTTTAAATTTGTAGAACTGTTTAGCACATTTGTTCTGCCGTGCCATGCGCGATACCGCAAACTCGTTTTAGAGCACACCGCAACACATTTTTAGGGCATCTACTAGAGTTGCTCTCAGTCTAAGAACTTATGGCTGATACCATGAAAGAGGGTTAGTGAGAGAGAAAGAATTAACATAGTGTGATGTGTGTATTATTGAGCCTTGCGAGCAATTTATATAGATAATAACTTCACAAGACTCAAAAGAGCAAGATGTTGGCTTTATATATAAAGCGGGGTGAAAGCCTTTTTCGGTAAAAGAGCAAGAAGTTGGCTTTATATATAAAGCGGGGCGAAAGCCTTTTTCGGTAAAAGAGCAAGATGTCTCTTCTAAAGATAAGGTAGAAGATTGATTACAAATTATATTCAATCAAGTAGAAATCAAATTACTCTGGAATGGAGGAAGTACACGCCATTATTTAGAAAAACGTACACGCCATTATTTAGCATGTTATAAATGGATGACCTGCACTTCAAAAGAAAATTGTGCAACCTGTACTCGCCATTTTTATTTTTTTTTGGCGGGGACTGAACTACTCACCTTCCGCAGTCCCTAGCACTAGTAGCACTAGTATGCCTGCCAAGCACAAGCTTCAACTTTGAGTGCACGACTAAAATGGAGCAGTGCACGTGGTAAGCACGAGAAAATCCAGACCGGATCCAGCTAGACTAATAAATCGACAGGTAGATAAAGGTTATGGGTTTATGGACGGTCGTAGCCCATGACGCCCATCCCGTAATAATAAAAATGTGACTCATCAAGAACAGCTGAGATAGTAATAGCGATTTGCTTCAGTAATGGTGTTTGTTGGCAGGTACTAGCTGTGAGCAAGGATAGCCACCAGCCCACCAGCGACGGCTGCACGGTGCGAGCTGCAAGCTTGCAACGCCTACTTTTTTTTATCCTTGGGGAGACCAGCTTTTTTTTAGGCTTGCAAATACTACTTTCGTCCTGATTTACTAGTACACCATGTATTTTGGGTCATTTTCTGATCATATTTTTATATAAGTTATGCATAGCAAAAAAATCATTGTAAAGTAGTACACTAAAATTCGAATCCAACAATGCAATTTCGCTGAAATGCATTAATTATTAATTTAATAGTCAAATATATGGTCAAACTTTGAGTCTAAAATACGAAGGGGACTAATAAACACGACCGGTCATTCACATGCTTTTTTTTTGCGCTTGTTTTTTCTGCTGATGTTGATCGTTGGCCGGTTCACCTGGTTGACCCGGTCGACCATTGACTGGTTTACTTATTTGCAAAGTTCCCATGATTGGCAAATATTTTTTTCTTCAAAATTCATAATTTTTTCAGAATTCAAAGAAGTTCATGACCAAGTTTTTTTTGGTGAATTTTAGAAAATGGTTCATGAAGTAGAACAACAAGATTACAAATTCCAAAAAATATCATGAATACAATTTTATTTTACGAATTTAAAAAAACTTGTGAATTCAAAAAGTTCAAGAAATTGAAAAAGTTCATGTATTCAATAAAATTCAAAATAAAATTGTTCATAAAACTAAAATTTAAAAAAGAAAACGAAATGATTAAAAAAACTAGGTTAGAATCTCTCAAAAGCTTTCAAAAACGGCCTGGAACTTTTCCAAAGCCGGAGACAGCACTCTGAGGAAGCTTACATGAGCCAGCCCATCTACCTACCACGTGAGCGCCGGTATGCGGGTATGCATGTATTTGGCACATAAAATGAGTACTAGACAACTAATCAGCGACTACTTTTTGGGAGGCCCCGCAAGGGTCACTTCAGCCGTCGCCACATGTCATGTGTTGGCTGCTCTCTCTGATTTTTCTTGAACGCGTATTCGGCATTTAGATGAATTTTTCTCGCCTTTTCTTGGCTTTTCGGTTTTCCCCGGGTTTCCCTCATGTTTTGGACTAAAGTAGAAAAAATAGAAAAAATAGCAAAAAAACACAATTTTTTTTCTTTTTCTTCTGTGAGAGACATGAATTTGTTTCCGCAAGAGGCACATTCGTGCCTCTGAAAAAATAAAACACATTTCTTTTTTTTCTTATGCGAATGACATATATTTACTTCTTGTGGAGGCACAGATTATCTTCCGTGAGAGACACAATCATGCCTCTCGAAAAAGGAAAAAAAATATGGACTTTTTCTTCCGCAAGGCACATATTTACTTCTCGTCGGGGCACGGAATTACTTCCATGAGGGGCACAATTGTGCCTCTTAAAAAGGGGGAAAACATAATTTTTTTTCTTTCACGAGAGGCACAGATTTATTTCTGCAGGAGGCATGGATTTTCTTCCGTGAAAGGCATAGTTGTATCACTTGGAAAAGGGAAAAAAATGCTTCATTTTTTCGCGAGAAGTACAAATTTACTTCTCACAAAGGCATGAATTTTCTCCCGCGAGAAGCACTGTAAAACATGTTTTATTTTCTTTTTATTTCGCGAGAGGTACAAATTCGCTTCTCGTATAGGCACACTTCTGCCTCAAGGGAAAAAAGTGCTCCTGGTTCGGTTTTTACTCTGTTTTTATGAGAAAAAAAATCATTGAAACCTATCAACACAATATCTAGTTTAAGATTTTGATGCAAGGAATCCAACGGTGAAAACGGCTGAAGACTTAGACGCGTGGTTTAAAAGATAATACATTTTGAATAAATAAATTTAAGAAAAAAAGGAAAAACTTCATTTTACAACAAGTGGCGGACATGTGGTGAGCCACCTGTCGCAACCTAGAAAAGCGAAGACAACTTTTTAAAAAAGTACTACTTAATTAGTAATTTCGTCAAATAAGGTTTGGCACCGGCTTAGAGCGATCCCGATGGTAACATCGCTTGCAGCAGCGCACAGTCAGTCGGTCCATCAACCAGGGTAGGCCACGTGTTTGCTTTGAGTCTGCATTATACGCGTATTCTAGGCGTGAGTATAGAATAATTTATTCTAAACCCCAGTAATGGTACATACAAAATATAACAACATGATATATAAAATATAGTAATTTTTCATAAAATGTGATAAATTATAAATTTGGATAATAAAAAAATATTTTCAGAATTACTACATTTTGCACACCATTTTACTAGATTTTGTATATAGCGTTACTAGGGGGTGTAGAATAAGTTATTCTACACTCACGCTTAGAATAGCATTACTCTATGTATAAAATGTTTGCATAACTTTGAAAACATTGATATCATTCAAAAAAGTTCGTGCCAATCAAAAAATGTTTGCGCATTTAAAAAGTATCTTCATTACATTTTTAACAAAAATTATAAAATGTAAAAAAACGCTTTATTAGTATGAAAAATGTTCTGGATAATTCAAAAAATGCATGTGGCATTTTAAAAATATGTTTGTATTTTTTCAAAATGTTTATACAATGTTAAAAAACAGTATGCATAGCTAAAAAAGTACATGTCATTTATAAACATGTTTCCCACAGTTATAAATTTGTTTGCATAGCTAAAAGTATATGTTCATGAAATTTGGCAAAACAAATGTTTATACAATGTAAAAAATATTCGTGTAGTTTAGGAAAATGTTTCACGCCATCAAATAAATGTCAATATGTATTTGGAAAATGTTCTGTTCGAAAGAATGTTCCAAACATGTATTTTGAAAAAATGTACAACATGTATTTGAAAAATGTTAAACGTGTATCAGAAAAATGTTCCACATGTATATGAAAAACATACAGTGTGTATTGAAAAAGTAGTGATGTGTTGGAAAAAACAAATAAAACCCGAAAATTACTAAAGAAAGCCGGTGATGAAATGTGGAAAAACAAAAAAAATGGAAAAAGGAAACAAAGAACCCCATTGAAACGAATTGGAAACTGAGTCGCTAGCTCGCTGGAGGGCAGAGAAAGTAGAAGAAAACGGGCCTGCCCGGTAATGCATCTCCCCAAAATAATCTTTTAGGCGAGACATGTCGTACCATCACAGTAAGTGATGTATAGCTCTGGCGGTTGCAGGCCTGTGGTCGCAAAGTGCAATTCCTATTTGATGCCTGACAAAACGCATAGGGAGAGACATGTTGACCTTGCGTATCGATTCCACTAATTTTCCTTAGCATTCCTTCTATATGTGGTTCCATCGATTTTTTTTTAGAGTTCATTATGTAAGCCCGGTCTTTCTATTTCGTTTTCTTTGACATTTCCCATTTCTTTGATTCTGTCCGTTTTTTCTTGGTTTAGGGGGTTGGACTACTGTCTTCTTTATGTTTTTAAGCATTATTTCAGTTTTTAATTTATTTTGTGTTGCTTTTGCTTCTACTATTTTATTCATGAATCTAATATCCTGTTCTTTTTGTATTTTTTGTTCTATTTTCTATTTTTATTAGTAAGAATACATTGTCTAAGTGTGTACATGAATATTTTAAAAATATAAGGTAATTTTTCTAACAAAATTGTAAACATTTTACCTATACAATTTAAATAATTTTTAAACATGGTGAACACTTTTTTAAACATGACAACATTTTTGTATACACGTTGAACAATATTTAACACACATACACGTGGAAACTTTATTTAAACATGAAGAAAAAATTAAGTACACAGAGAAACTTAAAAAAATGTTCACGCACGTGTTTCACAATTTTTTTAAAAAAATATAAGGTAATTTACAAAATTTCATGTACCTAAAATATGTTCACATGTTTTTGTTTTAAGCTAAAAAGACATAGAAAAGGCAAAGCAAACCAAGAATATAAAAAGAACACATTAGAAGAATAGTTTATTTTGTCAAAGTATGTGAAACACTTTTGTTGAATAATTGAACAATATATTGTAACAGCATAATTTTTTACATTTTACTTTTTAAAAATAAATTGTAGAAATGAAAGAGAACCAGCCATAAAACAGATAGGAAACCAGAAAACCCAAAAGAAGGGTTTTTTTTTTCTGAAAACCAGAGGAGGAGGCAGGAGCACAAGTAGCGGAAGAAGGAGAACTGGGGCGGCCCACTTGCCGAATGTATGTGCATTTGCTCGGAATTTCCTATTCGACGCTCTCTGCGTCGAACAGTCGAGGTAACGCACACAGCCAGGATACTAACCGAACGACTGGGCCGGCCCATCTATATGGCTAACGAGCAGATCGCATCTGGTTCTTAGGAACTTTCTGGAAGGTTCCAGCCCACGTTTCTAAAGGTTTTGAGAACCTTCTAGTTGGTTCCTGAACCGTTTCTTGGACTGGTTTTCTGGTTTCTTTTTGTTTTTTATTTTTCGTTTTTCGTTTTCTCCTTTTCTGTTTCTATTCTCTTTTTCCTTTTCTGTTTCTATATTCTTTTTTTCCTTTTTGTTTTCTTTTCTTTATGATTTTGTTCAAAATTTCAAAACTTTTCAATCTTTGTTCAAGACTTCAAAAAAATGATTTCATCTCAAAGACCATTCACAATTTTTGGGAAATTGTTCACATTTTGTTTGAGAAATTTGTTTAATTTTTTCTGTTCGGGAGTTTTATAAAATGTTCCTATATCAAACATTGTTCACAAATTTCAATATTTTTTTTATATTTTACAATTTTTGTTCAGGAGTTTAAAAAAATGTTCGTGTTTTTTTTGGAGATTTCCTAAAATGTTCGTAAGTTTTAAAAAATGTTTGTGTTTCCAAAAAAAATCAAGAGTTTAAAACAATGTTCCCATTTTAAGAAAAATGTTTGCATATCCAAAAATTGTTCTAGAATTTGGAAAATGTTTCAGTTTTCAGAAAAAACGTTTTCAAAAAATATTCTAGTTTCCAAAAAGTATTCATGTTTCCAAAAATTGTTCATGTTCTCAAATTTGTTCTACAGGTTCAGAAAATGTTCCCATTTTCAGTTTTTTGTGTTTCCAAAAATTGTTCCTGTTTTTGAAAGTTGTTCGCAAACTTCCTGAAATGTTTCTGTTTCCAAAAACTGTTCATGTTTTCAAATTTGTTCTGCAGTTTCGAAAAATGTTCACGTTGTAATTTTTTTTGGTATTTCCAAAATTGCTCCTGTTTTAAAAATTGTTTGCAAATTTCTATTTTACTATTTTCTATTTTTCTGGAATTTCGAGCAAAAAATCAAAAACATGAAAAAGGAAAAAAACGTTTGGATCTTCGTTGTTTTTGGTTCTTATATTATTGCGCTACAAATGTAGTCATTCGTTGTGATTATGTCTACTGGCTAGCACAGGCGCCTCTTTCACCAGAGGTCCCGGGCTCGATCCCTACAATGCTCGAATTTTTTTAGACGTGAACAGACTCGCGCTACAGTTGGTCGCTAGCTTGGGCCGGCCCAGTCAGGTATGCGCCTGTGCGTGCGTCCGGCAATTTGCCGCAAAGAGCGGCACATAGGAGGTCCCCATTTGCTCAACTATCTGAGGTAACGTCTTCTAAAATGAAATTTAAGAAAGGCAGGGGCATAGCAATTTTGTGATATTTACTCTATTTTAGAGGTCGTGCGTTGCAACAGCAAAGAACATAACACACGCTCTTAATCCAATAGCCATGACTCAAGACCCTAATAGGTCCATGTCCTTTATTTTCACATGGCATCACATTTGTGTTGCCGACGGTGGCCTCAACGCCCACACAACGAAAACGGGTTTTTCAGAGTTGTGCATGCGTTGTTATCGATGTTTTCTTTCCTCTCAATCTTGTTTTAATAGGTGTTTATTTGCAATTCGGATCATCGGCAGTACGAAAGAAAAACAAACAGTGCACTACAGATTCACTTTGGCACCAAAAATAATATTTTAGAAATACTTAACAACTAAAAATTAACATCATATTTAGATTCTACACATTTTTCTAATCAAATCTCATATATAACATAAAATCGGAGTTGCAGTTTAAAGATATGGATAAATTTGTTTTAGATAAACTGCTAATTGAGTAACCGAAAAGTCAAGGGGTTTTCTGTTAAAATGAAAAAAAAACGACTCGGCTAACTTAAATATGAACGGCGGGTTGAATACCTGAAACGTCAGGGGGTTTCTGAGAAAATGTAAAAAACGGTTTGGCTCTAACTTAAACGTGTACTGCGGGCCAGTTCATTATTTTAGCAGAAAACAGAGTTTTTTTTTTAATAAAATGGCCCGACGGTGAGTGGGCAGAAGCACTCTTGCTTTACTATTAGGTAGAAATGAATGGAGAAGTAGTTGTGCAAACACTTATTTGGCAAGCAAGATTATAGTCTAATTAACCCCACACATTAAAAGATCCTTTTAACAACAGTTTTAAACTTTTTATTGTCGAGTATACTAAATAAACATCAGTTAGCAGAATAAATACATGTCTCAACCAAATAGCATTTTCATAATGTACCTGAATAACATTTACAGGAACAGGCATAAAGCTACTTTTGGTTATCCATCAAGCGGAGCCGAAAGAGAACGGGGATGGCTTCAAAAGTTCAAATCCTTGAGAGAAGGTGCTCCAAGATTCTTCCTGTATTTGATGTGGCTATCATTGGGACGCAGTCTCCACTTTTAGTAAATAAAAAAATGCATATATTGCACAGTAAGAAGTTGAAGTTGAACTTAGTTGATTGATCTTACCAGAAAATGAGCATTGCGTTTCAGAACATCCAGAACATTTTAAAACCATTATCATGCTCCTGGCACAGTTAGCCATTCTGTTGTCCATAACTAGCGCCCATAAAGACCACACTTCCGGAAACCTTTTATTCCTATGGATGTAGTAATGTATGCGTACCTTTTCTGTACAATTATATGTGGTTTTGGCACATATCAGCATCACCACAAATGGGCAAATGGCATGAGATGGACAGCCATAATAACGAAGTCAAAGATAGAAACAACCACCATAGATTTGTGACCTGACTTTATCATGCTTTTACGTCCAAATGTACTCGCAATTATAATTATGGCTCCTTTTGGACAGCATATACGATAGTGGATCCAATGTATTTGCATGCCCTCTGCATCATCTATATAATGAAAAGATTATCGATGCAAAAAAAAACATAATGAAAAGATTGTACCTTCGCACCTTATGTAATACAAACTCATCTCAATATTAGTTAATATTCAACGAAACCCGTGGAAAGAAGCTAGAAAGATACAAGAGCAACTTCAACTCGACGGTGGCAGCGGGGCTTTTCCATTTGTGGTTTGGATCTGGGAAGTGGCGGAGACCGGACCCAGGCCTCCAGGCCCATGCCCGGGTCGTGGCATAGAGATCCTTCCTATTATAGTGGCAACAGTACACGAAGGTGGCCCGGGGCTTCGTGCTGGGCTGGCTCCGCCCTGGATCTGAGGGTCCTAGGCCATCAGGAGAGTGGTGTTTGGTGCGCATGTTACCGGCAGCAAAATAGGTGCGAGGCTGGGTGGCATGAGGTTCGGGTCTAGTCTTGGTGGCCAGCCGACGGTCAGAGCCGCACTGGTTGCCAAAGCCGCTTTTGATGGCCAAGAATTCTTTGCTATGCAATGATTTGGGTTATCGGTTGAGGAAGTTTGGGATGGATTTGCGGATAATATGTGGGCGGACTAGCGAAACACGGGTGACAGATCAGGTTGTTCGCAAGTCCGGATTCTATACAGATCTCTCGCACCGATCAACTGCATGTCTGCATCTATCATTGATTGTGCACGGTGGTCTGTCAAGACCCAAAGGTGGGTTGTTGATCTTTATTTCTAATGGAGCAGTTGGTAGTCTCACTTTCAGGTTTTTTTTCGTCCCACCTATCATGGTTTTTTTTGGTACCTCCTTCCACCTTCGCTGGTTTTTTTCGTAGATTTTTTTTCGTCCCCTCCCCCCACTTCATCGGTTTATTTTCGCTTCACCCTCTCACACACCGAAAAAAACTGAACGGATCAGAATTTTTCATACTGACACAAATTATTTAGTAATGTCTTTATGTAAAAAAATCAATCACAATCAATCTCTAAAGATCAAATCTAAATTAATTAATCTTCATAACATTTGTTTCCTTCCGAATCAGGTCTATAACTTTCCTTCCTTGTTTGGGCAGAAACAGTTTGGTAGCAGAGATTAGGAAGCTTCCTATGAGCGTAGTAATAGGAAGTATTCTTTTTTTTGATGATTCGTTTCCATGCATGATGGTAGTAAATTAGGCCAACATTCACCACTATTTATCAACGTCATCAATCGTGTCCATTCCTACCAGTTTTAAGGGAATCCACTCGCTACGTCTTTTTTTAAGGGGATCCGCTCGCTACATCATTGTGGCACGTTATTTTCACAAGCAATTCCCCTAAAAAAACACAACGCCCTACCTCGACTTCCCTACCTGGACGCCGCCGCCGCCGCCCACCGATCTCGCCGCCTCCCGGCGATCCCCTCCTCCCTCCCGCAGCTCGAACGGCCCACTATTTGGCCACGAGTACCGCCTGCATCTTCGCCCATGCGTCGCCCCTTCTCTTCACCATAGCCACGAGCACCATCCGAGGCGGAGCCACGGCGCCTCCACAGATGCGGCGGAGACACCATATCCAGTGGAGACGGCGGTGTAAATCTTCTCCCCCTCTGCTCCTTCCCCTTGTTACCGGCCTGCTCCACCTCCCCCCTGCTTCGTGTGGATCTGCTCATGTGCAGCAGTAAACTTTATTTAGGTAGAACTATTCTTCTAGGACTTTTTTTGTTACTTACAAATTAACTTTTTGAGCCAATGCTTACGACATGAAGTATTACCTAGAGTTCCTTAATCAATCTGCTTGTCCATCGTTTCATTTGGTTCAATTACTATCAGCAAGAACGCATTGTGAAACCGTTAGCTTATGAATGTGTGCTCTTCCTGCATGAAGTATGGGAGGGTTTTTTTCGTCTCACCTTCCACGGTTTTTTTTGGTACCTCCTCCCACCCTTGCTGGGTTTTTTCATAGATTTTTTTCGTCCCCTCCCCCCACTTCATCGGTTTATTTTTGCGTCACCCTCTCACACAACGAAATAAATCTGAACAGATCAGAACTTTCCATACTGGCGCAAGTTATTTAGTAATGTAGAATCAATCATGAACAATCTCTAAAGGCCAAATCTAAATTAATTAACCTTACCTTAAATCGCTCAATCACATTAATTAGAAAACAAATAATTGATTTTTAGAAAAAATCGCTCAATCACATTAACCTTACCTTAACTTATGGATGGTAATCAATCTCCAAACAAAGGAAACAATACATCGAGGGAGCGGTAAATAAACTCACTTTCTTATGACATGTATATGATCTTCCCTTCCCTCTCCGTTGTCGAGCGTTCTTGATTCTCGAGGCCCATGCTTGGGCTACGTCACTGGGTCGTGACGGTGCCGGAGGACGAGAACGGCGAGGCCGGGTGCCGCGGCACCGCGTTGGCCGCGGCCGGTGAAGGGGGCGAAGAAGGGCGGCTTCCCTGGCCCTGGGAGTTGGTGCGGTGGAAGCGGCACTTGAAGGACCCGGCGTGGGTGGCCGGCGCGCAGATGCACTTGGAAGCGGACCACATCCTCCGCGTATTCTTGGAGCTGTGGCTAGCCGATTTACATGAAATTAATTCCCTCAATTGTAGTGGCAAATATAATACACATAATCCATATTGTTATGCACTAGGGTGTGTGTGAAATAGATTGATTGTGGTCCCGTACCTAATAATATGGATATGTGTGTGTGTGTTAGAGAGAGAGGGGGGAGAGAGAGAGTGAGGAAAAGGGAGGCAGAGAGTGTGTGTGTGAGAATTTGATGGTAAAAAAGGTCGTCAATGTCACTTGATATGTATGAGAATATTAGTATTGAACTCTTAGGGCCTCTTTGATTCATTGGATTGCAAAAACACATGAATAGAAAACGTAGGATTGGAATGGCATGTCCATTGGATCCCTATAGGATTTGAGTTTGTTTGATTGTGTCATGCAAAAAACAAAGGATTTCTTTCAAGAGGTTGAAGTGGATGTTAGAATTCTTGTGAAATGTAGTACAAATGAATCCTTAGGAAAGAATTCTATAGTATTCAATCCTACGAATCAAATGACCAACGTAGGAAAAATTCCTAAGGATTCTAATCCTTAAAAAATCCTATGAAAATCCTTTGAATCAAAGAGGCCCTTAAAGTTAATGTGGCCTCGTTGCAACCCCCGTTGCAACGCACGGGCGTTCTTCTAGTGATGAGTAAGGCATGGGGCTACCAAATGGCCGTTGAATAAAGGCTTTTGGCAACGAATTCGGCCTTGCACAGTGGCTGGTTAGCGGGATTCGTGATGACCGATAATGGTGGAGGGCGTCCTAATCTATGGTCGTAGGCTTCTATTGACTCTACTCAACACCTCGTGTATGTGGAAATTAAATGTTCAGTCTCATTGTTATGTGCATGTCTTAGGTACAAATGAGCGGTTGTCGTTGTGTGGTTTGATGGTGCCTTTTAAGTACATGCTCTCAAATTCAGAGTGAAAACTATTGAGTCTTATCTTCATTGATTGTACTGCGAAGGGTTCCATGTCGTTTCCTTGCTGAAGACATTGTCCAAAGATTGCTTGAATTTCTCATCCGAGTGAAAATCCACAATCTAGTCTGCATGGTTGGATCTGCAATGGTGGCATTCGTGCATCTTTCCCTTCTTAGAGACGACCGTTATGCCAACGGTGGTGTTGATATTAATGGTTGCTGCGTTATTGTGTCGTTGATCTCTTCGGCATGACTTTTGGGTGTATTAATTTTATTGTGTGCAACCTCAAATCCTCAATGTCTTGAATAGTTTTGACAATACGTTGTTGTAAAGACCCGGTGCATTTTAATAAGATGAAAGAAGCATCGATTTGCTCATTCACCAAGAGAAATCCACTTCATGTGAAATTCTTGCATCTCTAACTGAGTTGTATGAAAACCAGCAGAATCATCTAGACGTAAGGATTCACGACACTAATGGACATGCCTACCATGGCTAGCTCCTCCAACAATATACAACAGACTGGCCACGGCCATGGCCATGGTCAATTGATCATGCAAGCAGCTTCATGCACGCAGACGCAGCCTAACCTCACGCCGTCCACTGCACCTCTTCACCGGCCGCGCAGCGGGAACAACCGCCACTCCTGGAACGAAGACTGGTACGAGACCAAGATCAGGACGAGCACGAGCACCACCGCCACACCCCACGGCGACGAGCCGCCGTCCCACCGGCCATACGGCGCGCCGCTCCTGTAGTACTGGTCCGCCGGAGCCACCTGCTCGAGGAGGTACGCGAGCGCGCCCCCACCCTGCCGGTGGTCGCCGCTGGTGGCCACCCAGAGCTGCGCGGCGACGATGAGCAGCAGCGGGGACAGGATGAGCAACGGCCGGAGCTGCTGTGCCATGCTCTCCACCGCCGCCTCACACCGCGCGTACAGCGAGGTGGCGGCGAGGAGGAGGAGCGTCGCGAGCAGCAGGAAGAGGTGGAGCGGCGGTCGCGAGCCGCCGCCGCCTCCCCCTCTCGCCGGCCGCTGCACGTAGTAGTAGGGCGCGGCCGCAGGCTGGTTGTAGTAGGAGTAGGGGCCGCCGTAGCCGCCGCTCGCCATCGTTCGTGTCCGCGAGAGCTAATAATCCTAGCGAAAAAGAAGCTCCGATTCTTCTCTGGATCTCTGGATGAATCTGATCTGCTCCTGCTTTTCTTGCTTGCGCTGCTACTATGGTCGTGGTCGTGGAGAAGGGGCTCGTGTATATATATGGTAGGGAAAGAGATGGTATGGAAGTTGAAGGCGATATGATGGGGACGCGAGAGGTAGCTTTACTTAGGGATGAGGGGATTCCTTCCAAGTGATGCTGATATATGCCCGGTATCCTACCAAAGCGCAGCAACCGCAAATCCGTGGCGCATTGGAAAACAATTCTGCGAGGACCACATGTCATTATGGAATAAAATAGTAGGGTTTTTTTTTTTGCATTCCATATCATTGGTGAAGAAAACAAATAATCCCCGGAGCAGAATTTCAAACCAACACCTTCATAACGACGCCTAGACGTCGATGCACTGTGTGAGCGCATAATCATCATCCACCACTCTACTGGCCTACTCACAGAGAACTAGCCGGCAAAAGAAGCTAGCAGAGTCGTAATAACTCATATGCGTCAAGATCGTCAAAAAATATGAAGCTCGATCCAAAAATGACCTCGTAGCATCCAAATATGGAGGTTGTGGAGGCCTCATTTGGAGATCGTCATGATGTTTACATTGCATTTTCATGTTTTTTTTACGAGGGTAAAGAGTTTTATTCCATAAGAATAGGGTTACAATCGAGAGGCAAAAGTTCCTCTATGCACGGTGGTCCACGATCTAGCCATACAGCAGTCGTGTTCTCAATACGACTATACAAAGTCAACCGATCTGCTACTCTATTTTGCTCACGCTTAATTTTCTGCGGAATAAACACATGAAACACACCGTTAAGAAATTGATGGAATGGGCAGTGCTCGGTTGGATAAAAAACGGTGCATGTAGTGCTTCGAACTTGTTTTCAACGTTTCTCTTCCAATTAAATGGGCATACGTTGCATGCGCAAACAGTTGTGTTGACTTCTTTGATAGTTTTTTTTTCATCCTTTTTTTAAGAAATCTCGTCCACTTTATTGTTACTCCCTCTCTTCAGTTTTGTAAGTTGTTTAAGACGGCTGAAATAGAGTTGTTTTAGATGCTGTCTTAAATGCCTAAAACGTTTTACAAAAAGGAACGGAGGGAGTATTTAATAATAAACTAGGTGAGATTTTTGAAAAAATAAAAATAAAACTGGCTTGCTACTTACTCGAACAGTTCTACTTGCTCTGATCTGCAGCGGATCCGGCCCTTGGTGGCTTCGGTCACCGTTCTGGGTGTTGGCCTTGCAGATCCGGTGGCTGGAAGGGTTTCGGGGGAATCTCTTGGCCGGCGTGGCGGCCACTCCGATGGCAGTGCCTTTGGGTGTTGCTTCCCTCGATGGAGGCTTCGGAGAGGACCTCCTTCCTTCCACCCCTCCCAGGAGCTCAGGTGAAAACCTCAGACCCCCCTGTTCCAAGCGACGACGACACCACGGTGGCGTGCTCCTTACTAAAGGCATTGCTCGGGGGCTACTCAAGCGGCGGTGGAAGTGGTGGCGGTTCGGTGTGTAAGACGTATGTTTTGGGAACTGCTCGACACCCTAAAACGGGGTGTGGCTATCTCATTATATAGACGTACCAAGATGTACAAATACAAGGCATGTACAAGACTACGTATATACAGTCTAACACCCTCCCTCAATCTTAACTGTAGCCTGAAGTACAAAGTAAGTTAAGATTGCGCCTACAGCCTACAAACTGTGGTTGTGGAAGAGGCTTCGTGAAGATGTCAGCAAGTTGATCTTTGGAGGAGATGAACTTGATACAAAGCAGTCTCTGTGCAACACGTTCCCGAACAAAGTGATAGTCAACCTCGATGTGTTTCGTCCTAGCATGAAACACCGGATTAGATGAAAGGTATGTAGCGCCGATGTTATCACACCACAGAACTGGAGGATGACCTGGAGAGACTCTCAGCTCCCGTAACAAAGACTGTACCCATATGATCTCAGCGGTAGCATCAGCAACAGCTTTATACTCAGCTTCAGTACTGCTACGAGACACGGTGGCTTGCTTGCGTGCATTCCAGGCGATCAGGTTAGGACCAAAGAACACTGCATATCCCCCCGTGGATCGCCGATCATCAGGACTGCCAGCCCAATCCGCATCAGAGAACGCCGAAAGGTCACAAGACGGTGCAGACTGAAGGAGCAGACCATACGAAGCAGTAGAAGAAACATAACGCAGAATGCGCTTAACTGCCGAGAGATGAGTGGTACGAGGTGCATGCAGATACTGGCACACACGGTTGATTGCATAAGAGACATCAGGTCTGGTGATAGTGAGATATTGCAGACCACCAACAAGGCTGCGATACTCAGTGGCGTCATCAGTGGAAAGAGGATCTCCATCAAGGGCAGACAACCGATCAGTGGCAGACATCGGAG
Organism: Triticum aestivum; assembly: GCF_018294505.1. Classification (NCBI taxonomy): domain Eukaryota; kingdom Viridiplantae; phylum Streptophyta; class Magnoliopsida; order Poales; family Poaceae; genus Triticum; species Triticum aestivum. The sequence continues at coordinate 81,788,766 of NC_057813.1, read as the reverse complement.
TGATAGCATGTTTGCATTGGAGCATCCCAGCACGGCCCAGCAAATCCATGGAGTACTTTTTCTGACTCAAAGTCAAACCAGTAGAGGACCGTGACACCTCCAATCCAAGAAAATAATGCAGAGCACCCAAATCTTTGACAGCAAATTCCTCACCTAATGCAGACACAAGGCGATCCGCAGCAGCATTGGAGGAACTGACAAGGATGATATCATCAACATACACCAAAAGATACATCGTCACCTCAGGGGCTGAAGAAGAAACAGTGACGTGTCAGCGGTTGAGGGAATAAACCCAAGAGCCCGGAGTGCAGAACCAAGACGAGCATGCCATGCACGAGGCGCCTGTTTAAGTCCATACAATGCCTTGACCAGACGACAGAGATGATGCGGACGCGTAGGATCAACAAAACCTGGTGGTTGACGCATATAAACCTCTTCCTCCAGAACTCCATGGAGGAAAGCATTCTGCACATCAAGCTGACGAAGCGACCAACCACAAGTAACGGCAAGAGACAGTAGTATACGAATAGTAGTAGGCTTGATAACTGGACTGAATGTGTCTTCATAATCAAGACCGTACCTCTGCTTGAAACCCTTGGCAACCAACCGTGCCTTGTAGCGCTTAATAGAACCATCTGCATGTCGTTTGACCTTAAACACCCACTTGGAGTCAATGATGTTGACGCCAGAGACCGGAGGAACAAGTTGCCAAGTACCATTTTTCAGCAAGGCCTGAAATTCCTGCTCCATCGCAGCACGCCAGTGGGGAATACCCAATGCAGCCTGAAAATGACGTTGCTCTACCGTGGGATCCGCAGCAGCATGAGCCACACATGCAGCAAGCCACGCCACCGTCCCGTCTTTGCGTTCCTTAGGGCAAAAAACACCAGACCGGCTGCGCGTGTGCGGTCGATGATGAACCACAGCGGGTGGTGCTGGCACCACGGGGCTTGCCACAGGTGACGAAGGCGTCGTGGCCGAGACGGGGCTGGGGGAGCCAGAGTCAGCAGACTCAGCACCGGACGACATAGCCGAGGCGGGGCTGGCCAGCACAGCTGCCGTGTCTGCTGGGCCCGACGAGGGCAGCTCCTGTGGCCTGACAGGCGAGCCGGGCCCTGGGCCAGGCGAGAGCGCTGGACCGGGCGACCCGATCGACGGGGCGGGCGACCTGGGCGCGGGAGCGGGCGAGCCGATCGACGGGACTAGCGACCCGATCGACGGGGCGGGCGACCCGGGCGCGGGAGCGGGCGAGTCGATCGACGGGACTAGCGACCCGGGCGCGGAGGCAGGCGACCCGGGCGCGGAGGCAGGCGACCCGGGCGAGCCGGCCAACGGGGCGGCTGAAGCGGGTGCAGCCGTGGGCACTGCCGACGCCCGCGGGGCGGCTGTGGATGCACCGGGCTGACGGGCAGGACCCGCCATGCATGGGCCATGCACAGGATCAACGTGGCCATCATGAGTGTCGCCCAGAATCTCATCATCCAGGAGTTCAAGGCGGGCACCGCGTCCAATACCTGCAGCATGGTTAGGAAGCAACACAGGAGCATTTGCAACATCCACAAATTGGTCAGGTGAAGGTGTAATGGAGTGCACAAGTGGTAAACTAGTGGTAGAGTGGTTCAGAAGAGCACGAAACGGGAACACATTCTCATCAAACACGACGTCACGAGAAATGTAGACATGATTGGTGGGAACATGAAGACACTTGTACCCTTTGTGAAGAGAATTGTACCCAAGGAAAACACATTTCTTAGACCGAAACTCTAATTTACGCTTGTTGTAAGGCCGCAAGTGCGGCCAACATGCGCATCCAAACACTTTGAGAAACGTGTAGTCTGGAATATCACCGAGCAAGAGTTCAAGAGGGGTTTTCATTTTCAGTAGTCGTGAGGGAAGCCTATTTATCAAGAAACAGGCGGTGGAGAAAGTATACTGCTGTCTCTTGCCGTTACTCGTGGTTGGTCGCTTCGTCAGCTTGAGCTAGTAAAGTGAGGCCAGTCTCTACAAGATGACGATGCTTACATTCAGCGGTGCCGTTTTGTTGATGTGTATGAGGAGAAGACACACGATGCGAAATTCCAAGCTTATTAAAAAACGAGTTGAGGTTGTGATATTCACCCCCCCAATCGGAATGAACATGAATAATCTTATGCTTGAGGAGACGCTCAACGTGTGCTTGGAACTGAATGAAAACAGTAAACACATCAGATTTACGCTTGATAAGATATAGCCAAGTAAACCGACTGTAAGCATCAATGAAACTGACATAGTAATTGTGACCACTAACAGATGTTTGGGCATGACCCCATACATCAGAAAACACAAGCTCAAGAGGATGTTCCACAACACGACTAGACTCTGAAAAAGGTAGTTGGTGAATCTTGCCCTGCTGACAGGCATCACAAATAGTTTCAGCACTTTTATTGGACACAACTGGTAGTTCATGGCGATGCAGCACATGACTAACTATAGGAGCAGCAGGATGTCCAAGGCGCGCATGCCAGTGCGTAGGTGACACACGAACACCACTGAACACCTGAGGAGAAGACGGTGTAGGAGATGCAGACGGTGCGTCAAGTGCATATAAGCCATGGCGAAGATGACCACTAAGCAGAACGCCCCTCGTGTCCCGATCCTTGATAAAGAAACGAAAAGGATGAAACTCAGCAAGGACATTATTATCACGAGTAAATTGAGGAATATACAACAAACTACGCGTAGCAGAGGGAACTCGAAGAACGTTAGAAAGATGCAGATTGCGAGAATTGTGTGCGAGAAGTGATGCCTGACCAACATGGGAGATGCGCATACCTGCTCCATTGGCGGTGTGCACCTGATCATGTCCACGATACGGTTCCTGAACGGAGAGCTTTCCCATCTCGCTGGTGAGGTGATTCGTCGCTCCTGTATCCATGTACCACACCGGATCAAGGGAGTACGACTGGGTGCGCCCGTGGTCGTGCCCGGTCACCGCAGTTGCAGCCTGCTTATCATTCCCTTTGCCATTGTTGCCAAGGCCAAGGAAGTCTTGCTTGTAGCGTCTGTGGCAGCGAGAGGCGAGGTGAAGGTCTATGCCACAAAGCTGACAAGCCTGAGGAGCGCCGCAACTGGAACAGCAAGCAACTGGGCGACTCCCTCCTGTGATAGTCGGCGCGTTGCCCCGCGAGGCCTGCAATGGGGAAGCCGGTGGTTTTCCACCTGATGGGGCCGGCTTCTGAGGTTTGCCGTGTGTGGCGGCGTTGGCGGAGACGAAGCTGGGGGAGACACAGCGCGCCTTGATGTGCTGCTCACGCCCAAGGAGGCGTGCATAGAGCTCACGACGCGGGAGTGTATCATCTCGACCATGGACGTTCTCAATGAGATTATCATAATCATCATCGAGCCCGTTGAGCACAAAGATGGTGAAGTCCGCGTCCAGAAGTGGCTGACCAACAGAGGCCAGAGTGTCTGCGGGGCTCGTCATCTTGTTGAAGTACTCCGTGATGCTGAGATCGCCAAGTTTGGTCTCGCCTAGCTCGGTGTGTATAGAGTGCGCACGCGCCTGAGACTGGGAGGCGAAACTGGTGTGGAGGGCCGCCCACGCCTCCCTGGACGTAGCGGCGAAGATGACCATCGACGAAACACTCGGCGTGAGCGAAGACTGGATGGCAGAGAGAATGGCCTGATCCTGCGCCACCCACGTGTGATATGCCGGATGGTGAGGAGGTGGGCACGGGATGGACCCATCAACATAACCCTCCAAGTAACGGCTGCGGAGGAGAGGCAAGACCTGCGCACGCCACGACAGGTAGTTGTCCGTCCCGAGCTTCACTGGCAGCAGGTGCGAGAAATAAAACGGCGATGGCGGTGAAGCACGATCCTGTGTCGGTGGCGCGTAGGGACCCATAGATGGATCCATCTCGTGAGGCGGCGCGATGGCCAAGGGTGCGCCATAGCCAGGGGCACCAGCGTACGGGTCCCCTGGTGACGGAGGAGGCGCGGCCCCGTAGGGCAGCGAAGGCGGCGCCGCGTAGGGTGGAGGACGCGTCGGCGCCACATAGGGCTGCGGTGGCAGCACGTCGTAGGGATGCATCGGCCAGGCGGACGGTGGCGGTCGCGGAGCACCCGGAGTGGAAGCAGGGGCGCCATACCACGGGAGGCCATAGGCCGGACCCGAGCCACCGTACGAGTGCAGGGCGGCATACAGCAACGCAGCGGCAGCGCCATAGGTTGGCGCAGGGGCGGTGCCGTACGCCGGCAGCTGGCCCTGGAAGGACGGCGGCGCCGGTAGGGCACCAGTAGTGGTCGAGGGCGACGGGCCGCCAGAGGACGGCGGCGGAGGGAGGTCGCCATGTGTCGCTCCCGATCCGATCTGGGACCCCCGCGGGCGACTGGGTATTCCACCATGCCGAGACCGCGGCCAGGGGCTGGGAGGCCAGGAACGGCGACGAGGGTGCGACGGCAGGGGCCGGCGCAGGGGGCGGCGCCGAGGCAGCGGCGGGAACGGGAGCAGCGGTCGGCGCGGTGGCGGTGGCGACGGCGGCAGCGGAAGACATCGTAACCCTAAACTGATACCATGTAAGACGTATGTTTTGGGAACTGCTCGACACCCTAAAACGGGGTGTGGCTATCTCATTATATAGACGTACCAAGAGGTACAAATACAAGGCATGTACAAGACTACGTATATACAGTCTAACACGGTGTCGACACATGCATTCTGGTCAGCTTCATCTTGGAGGCTGCGGCGACGTAGGCGACGCTCGTCTGGTGGAGCTACTGCCGATGGTCGAGGCATCGTCGGCAGTCTGCGCCATCAGGCTCGGGGTGCTCAGGGGGAAACCCCAGATCTGGGTCTTTCGGATCGGATGATGATGGCGTTCTATCGCTTTCCCTTCTGGAGGCATCATTTTGGAGCAAGTGCTGGCTGGAGGGATGGTGGAGCGGTGCTTCATCTCACACATTGATGGCGGCGGAGATCGATGGCATGGCGCTGTGGAGACTCGACATCCGATGCGCGAAGATGGGCTCGCGCAGCAGGAGGTTGCTGTCTGGCGTCATGGTGACATCGATGGCAGAGTGGCCAGACAAGGTAGAAGCCTCAATATGATCTGAAAACCTGTGGAAGATGGCGGCGACGACACACTAGTGCGTCTGACCGGATCGTGCCCCAGACCCGGTATGTGGCTCGGCTGGGGCTTCCGAATGAGTTTCGGCTTCCGGCTTTTGATGTTAGGCTTAGGTGAGTGGTTTGGGTAGTGGCCCAGCTAGCACCCCTTCATCCAGTGGCGGACCCAGGAATGAGCCAAGGCCCAGGCGAACTGGGCCAAGGCCCAGGCAGCTCTGTTGACTGTAGCAATTTACTGTAGCTACAGTGCATAAGTATATGAAGGACATGGGCCTCACGCCCCAGGCCGCTGCCCCTTCTGCCTGGGGCCTAAATCCGCCCATGCCTTCATCATATTGAATAGGAGTAGCGGCATATGTTGCCAAGATGATGGATTCAGGCACATTGTTGTAAATACTTTATACGGTCCTCAGAAATAATCAATAAAGCGACCGTATGCATCTTTCAGATGCAGAGGCCGGGGGTCATTCTCCTTTTCTAAAAAGAACTTGCTCAAACAGTTATTTTACACCCAACCACTTCAGTCTTGAGTGTCTCTGTTTACCTGTTCCGGTCGTCAAAGTAGTTGATCCTAGGGGCCGGTGTAAATTACTAGCAGTGCCGAACGATTATGCGAGCGTGCAGCCAATGAAGCCGTGACGGCGTTTACCGACCACGCTAGGTACGACGAGGAGGGTCTTTGGAAAGTGTCCTCGGCGTCGCTGTCGCCCGTAGTGCCTTGCCTGTGTCATATCATAGGTGCCGTTGGTACTTTAGGTGATGGCAAAAGTCGGGGATCTTTGTCACCAGATGGGGCTTTTGATACCTTTGGGTGGTTGATCGTGCACTCATTACGCCGTCTACACGCACACTAATCACCAACTATGGTACGTGAAAAAAGGTGGTTACGATCTGATTTCCGTTGGTACGTACTACTACTTCAGAGTGTACATTATTGTTGTTGCGCATAGTATACTGTACAGACCCATACTTTGCTGCATTAATTTGTGCAATCATTTGGTGGCCTGCCCTGATCGTGAGTGAGGGGGCCGCCGAACGCACATGCACGCGACGACGTTCGACGCCGGCCGCGCGGCCTACCAACTTTGCAGGATACATCCGTTCAAAAAATAAAAACTTTTCAGGATACATGGACGTAGTATATGCGAGAAACGGTACAAGGAACCGAAAAGTCTACAAGGAACATGTTACTACACGGCTAAGATCAGCAGAGCCTCCGTAGTTTTATACACGTGATTTTGCGTTTCAGTTTCGCCAAGCCTGACCTGCAGCTGCTCTGAAACGGACCAGTCCAAAGCCAGAGCAAATAGCTTGCAAACTTGCACTCCACGAAACTCCTCCACACACACACACACACACACAAAAATGCGCACGACACTGCAGGCTAAGTTTGAAAACCGCGGCCGTGCGGCATGTTTCACTTTCACGCTGCCACTGTTTGCGTCCCCATGACCCATGACCCCATCGACGTTGAAAAAACAGAAGGACGGAGCCACTGCATGCACCAGGCTTGACTTGCAAGCTGCCACTTCTGCTCCAGTACGTTTGATGTTACAGGGCAATGTCGCTTCGCCACGCACGCATGGCGGCGGCGTCAACGAACCACAGCGGCGGCACGTAAGCCGGGTGTCCAAAAGCGAGACTTTCGGCGTGGCGCGGCGAGGATGGCTTGTCCGGACGCGCTTGTAAAGTGTCTCTGCTTCTTCTTTCCACGACCTGGCCGGTGCCTGCCTGCCTGCCTTGCACTGCACAGGACGAGGAAGTCTGCGGTCCCTGTGATCTGACCTGACCTCACCGATGGGGAGGGGAGCCGTCGCTGTTGCTTTCTGCTCGAGACCCATCGCCACAAGGGCCAGCTGCGGCGCCAGTTGGGCCGACGACCAAGGACAGATAGCTCGCACCGTGGCCACACGATAACCAGAAAAACGTTCGGCAAAGGAAACAGGGTCGCGTACGCTTCTTTGCGATGAACAGGAAACAAGATACTCTAGTTGCAAGCTCAAAAAAAGATACTCTAGTTGCGAGCTGTCCTGATGAAATGAGGATGAACACACTGCAGATATATTCACATGCCTCAAGTTAATTGTAAGCCAGAACACTGAACATATAACCACATTCCACGTACTATAGTGCCGATCGCCAATGACCACAAGTTACAGTAACCAATCAGGCCCGGGACACAGTCATCACAGCATAGGTAATGGTCGCATAGAACCTGCACCACAATACCCACTGATTCTCACTACAAATGAGTCTTCCACAAATATACAGACAACAGACACTCATTCACACCGGGGGTACAGTTCTCTTATACACACAGAAATCACACAACCTGCAAGCACAACACACGTACCGAAGATCGGATGATCAGATATACTGTACAAAGGACTAATTGGATAATCTTGAGGGTCATGGCTTGTGGTCCACTATACAATCGTGTGTATGGCATCTGAATCATCTTTGCAATTTCCCTCGGCTTTCCTCAGTTTCGCCACCAAGGTCCATATATTTGCGAGCTCGCCCTCCAGGAAGGCCTCCTTCTGCTTCGACTCCTCGATTTTCTTCTCGAGTTCAGCTTCTCTCTGGTCCTTCTCCGCGAGCATGGCCTCCAGAGCTTGCTCCCTCTGGCTGCTTGAGTTCGTGTCTCTCTTACCACCCGGTTCGTGCCGTTCGACGTGGCTGCCCTTTCGAGCTGCCTTCGGGCTATGGCTTGCTCTTCGTGGAGTCGAGTTTCTCGCTGACTTCACCTCGCTGGCAAGCTTCTCATTCTGCTTGACGAGTTTGGTGACTTCTTCAGAAAGTGCTCTCAGTTCGACACCCGCGGCTGAGGCCAGGCCCTTGGCGTACATGCTTTCCTCGAGAAGTTCCTGGTTACGGACCTCTAGCTGAGCTTTGGCTTCAGTGAGTTCGCACAGTTTCTGCTTCAGTTCGTCGATCTCTGACTGGAGAGGAACATAAGGAACGTAAGAACACCATATATACTTTTGGAGTTTTGGTAGCCCAATCAGATAAAGTAGCTATATGTGTAACGCATAAACTAAAAAGAGGTAATGTGCTGTATTAGACAAATGGAAGAGCGGCATCTGCGACAGGTTAATTGTGTGATGCCCTGTTTCGAAGCACCAATTCACAGGGTTATATTGGATTTCCAGAAAACTAAGGACTGTATTGGTAATTAGCAATAATTAATGAAATGGCAAGTGTACGTGCATTATCATGACAGGCCATGGCAAAAGGTATAATGTCATCTAGACCAATCTTATCATGAGATGCACGACAAACAAACATGATATATTTGCCAAGCCTGCGATGTGTTCAGAGTGTAGAGTTCAGAGGATAGGAAAATTGGACTTGCATCTGAACGAAAGGATGATGGGCCAGAGTGTAGAGAAAAGGCAAACCTGCGATGTGTTCTCCAGTGGTTTTTCAGATACATCACTGGATAATGGATTATCATTATGACCTTGTGATCCAACGTCATGGCCGATGCCTGTTTGCTGCTGCAATCTGATTCTTTCTGGTAAAAACTCGTCAATTTGAAGAGCTTGGACGATCAGTTCTTTCAAGTAAACAACCGTTTCTTGCAACTCTTCACATTCGCTTGCCTGATAAATAAAACTTGTAAGTTACAAACTTTTGCGCTTATTTCTAAACATATAACCAAATACAACCTTTTTCTCTAGCTGGTCTTCCAGTATCCTGTTATCTGCTGTTTTCACCTGCGGTACATACAGAAAATGACCTTGCAATAACTGAAAGAAACTAACTATAGCGGCACATTCAACAATATTCATTCAACATACAAACTTTTTTGTTACCAGCCATACAGTTCAATAAGAGAGGATGAGCATATAGCAGGCCAACTTGGGTAAACAAAGGGGTGCTCTCTTGTTTAGGAAATACAATTTTGGGTGAAAAAACATCAGTACATATAACTGGAAATTTGGAATCGCTGCATCAAAATTTCTAGTTTCAGTGCTCCTTCCCAACAATACTACACCAATTCAAAACGCAATGGATTCAGCATGGTTTTACTACAGAAATTCAGAATACTTTGGTTTTCATGTGTGTCCCCTCTTTTGGAGTATATGCTAATGTGGACCGTTTTGTATCTGACAATTGCAATTTTTAGTTTCAAATACCTTAACTTTAGTGCTCATTCCATTTTTCTGATAAAAAACTGAAATAGCTCAGTTCGAGAGAGGGTTGAGCTTCATCAAACAGTATTCATAACATGCAGAAAAACTGCTCACATTTGTATTAAGAAGAGAATAAAAGAGGAAAGATTCAGTAGAACGCCTCCATACCTCAAGTTGAAAGGCCTTCTCATTGAGTTGCTTAAGTATCTTAGCGTAATACTGAAGACAATGAAATAGTTTGTTATGTATGCGTATCAAAGGAACAAGGTCAAAACCGCATATAGTGCACATAAACATTACCGGTGAAAGTTCTGAAATGTCAAGCTTTTCTTGACTGTCTGCCACTGAATGAGCATTCTGATTTTCCAAAGATACTATCTGCTGCTTGCATTTAATCTCATCATTGGCCATCCTTTCCATCTTCAGACAAAGGTACAATTTTGAAGAACAAGTGTGCTAATAAAATAGCGAAAAGTGTACCAGGGAGAGGTTTACCTCAATCTGTTTGCTCATTCCGCTTATTCCAGCTTCCTCTGTGAGGTGCTTTACAACATTTGCGTGGAGCACAGCCTCCCCTGACGAAATCTTTAACTGCTCCCTCAATAGATCAACATCATCTAAGATTTCTCTTTTTCTGCTGACCTGAACCATACAATAGAGCATATTATGCGAAACGATAACATGCTTTTTAGGCTATCTACGCACAAACTTGCACTACACTACTTATATCGGTTACTTGCTCTGAATCCCAGTCTGCTAAAGTTCACCTCCTGTTTTTCTCCTACCTTTTCGTTTTGTATTTAGAACTGCAACCCATTTTGTTTGTCTTAAATGGAATGCAAACAAAGGGAAAATGTGCTCACACTTTGTACGGACAGTATATCTTCTAGAGGAGAGCTGTCAGAAGGAATTCCTAGGTCAACACTCAAAAAATCAGCTGGTACATTCTCATCAAGCATAGAATTCCACGTCCTCTGTTCTGATAGAAAATTAATCCCATCCTCCAGACGTTTTGAAGGAGCAGTGAATGATTTGGTCAAACTAGATTTACCACCATCAGAACATGCCAGGGTAGCAGAACCACTATCACGCTTCTGCATACAGTTAAAAATTAAAGATCAGAGTGAAGGAGAACTCTCACAAAGCAGATGGGTCATTCGTTCTGGCTTGGCTCCAAAAAAAAAAAACTATAACCTTATCCATACTAAAAAGTTTCTCACGAAATCAATATGCATCCTCATTAAGGATGAGATGACGCATATACGGCATGCACATCATGTCGTGATGCACTACTATACACCAAATTGTCTAAAATAACCATTCTTATGAGGCCATATGGCTTGATATAAGTTGGGTTCTGGCATGTAATATCAGAAGGAAAACACAACTGTTCACCATGCTAAATATAATGTTGAAATACAGTTATATTAAAAGTATCTGATTTGTGTACCCGAAGTTTGAACCAGTTAAGGAGTCCTTTACGACTTTGCTTCTCCTCCTTAGGAGACATTTCAAGTGCTTCACCAAATCCTTCCCTCGGCATAACCAGCTCATTTCTATCGCTATTCACGATAATATCTCGCCTTCTATGTGGGAGATATGCCAGCTGCAATTTTAGCAGACAAACTTTAGAAAAATAAAGGCATTAGAACTAATGAAAAAGACATCATGGTAAAAGATAAATGCAAGCTGATTGAATTATATCATTTTGTAACATTATCTGAACATTCAAACCTCTCCTTCACCAAAAGAATGTCTGCGCCTTGTGCCAGGATGTTGAGATGATCTAGTAGTCTGGGTTGCTCTGGTGGAAACCAGGATTAGTTTTGTTAGACGCTGTATCCTGCCAAGCAAAGCAGCTTTGGCTTCTTCTTCTTGTTCCAGTCTAGACTGAAGCTTGACATTACCATCTTCTAGCTTTTCATGTGATGAATAAGTAGTTACGAACTTAGAATCCATCAGTGATGCACCGAAATATTTCCTTCAAGCATGATAAATAAAGTGAAAGACGACAAATCCATAAAGCACTAAATGAGACAATAAAAAAAGTATCACCTTCTGTTTCCAAAGAATGATATTATCTTCTGTGACATCTTCCAAAGGAGTGGCAGTAAAGATCCCTCTTTTCAGCTGTTCTAGCTCTTCCCTTAGTTGACGAATTTCACTTTGGTACTTCTTTATTAGAGATTTCTCATCAATAATCTGAAAACCATGAATACAGTTACAAATAAGAAGTCGGAGATAAACACACAAGGCGGAGAATCTGTTAAGCAAGCTTGTCCACCTTGTTTTGTAATGCTTGGATCTCAATGTGCTTTGAGCGGTGGGCAAATTTTAACGTATTATGAGTTTCTTCAGAGTTGCTCGATGCTGGAGTAACCGTGCAAATCAGCTGCACAAAGTCAATACACGAATGATTGCGATACCAAAAATGAAAGAATATAACTTTTAAGCAGTATCCTGAATAACTCACAGAAACACGTCCTTGGCCACTCAAGGATGACTGCAGTAAACGTGTTAATTTTGAGTTTCGAAATGGAACATGAGTAGCTTTTCCATCAGTCAATTTTGATATCACCTGGAATATTCACACAAAATTCTTTTAGATAAGAAACTAAGAAAGTACAACTAATCCTCATGACTTAACCAGCTTCTGCCCTAAATCACTAGAAAAATTATAAACAATAAATAAATAAATAAATATGGAATGGAATAATAGTGGTTCTGCTACATTTTTAATAGGTTGTCTTGTTTTTTGTGATGTTGTTACTAATACATCGTGCACACTGAACTCTTTCTAATTTGCTTACAAATGCCTCTAGAAAGTGAAATAACTAATCGACATACAGGGATGCAGAGCTGTGGCATTGGGAGCATAGACAGGGTTTAGGTTATAAACTCCCAAAGCCACGGTCCACACACACAATGCGCAGGCAACAACATACATAAGTTTAAAGAATTTTAATATCATGAGCATAACATGTTTATAGCTTTATATTAGGAAAGATTTTTGTCATCAAATTGTGATTACAGGACTGAGACCCACCGTTCCAAGAGTCAGCAGACTTTTATTAATATAAGACCCTTCCTTCCGGCGTGCTCCTGTTGTTTCAGCCCTTGAACTCTCTGAACCTGCCAGATCGATGAGGTTCTGCAAATGAGTGACAAAACTAAGAAATTATTATGTTTTGGGTGCATGAATGCACATAATGTTCAGATGCTGCAATATATGAACACAAGTGGATATGGAGTGTGCATATAGATATGTACAATTAATTAGAGTAATGAGAGATTGTGAACGGAGGCGGGGGGGGGGGGGGGGGGATCTCACCAGCTGCGAAAAAGTAACTGTTTCTCCTTCATTAGACTCACAGCAGGGGCTGCTCTCTACTGTCTGTGTGAAACAATAAATTGAAAAGTTATAGAAGATGTATGCCAAATGAAAATATGTAAAAAACTTCCATGTAACTACACATTATGACAAAAATATCACAAAATTACATTTTGAAAAAGGCTTGCGCACATTCTTTGACATACCTATTGCAGAATCATTAGTTTATGAACATAAAGAAATCACTCGTATTACCAGTGTGAAAATTGTGTGGCTTCTGCTACTTAGAAGATTAAAGTTAGTGGATCCAACATGCCTATGCTCTGAAAAAAAATAGAACACGGTAAAGTGTAAGTACATAAGTACATTGTTACGCATGTGCATTTCACCCTAAGAACAGCAGCAACTAACGAAGTCCGAGGTACCGTATACCAACAAGTGCAATTTGTGTGTTTATCATAGTGCATTTTTCAATCAACCTAGATTATATGTTTGCAGTAAATTATTTGGGATACCATCTAGTAAGTCCAGGCAAGATATACTGTTTATCCAAAATAGAAAATGAACAAGTGACATGTTTGAAATCCGTATATATAAAATATACTCATTCTTCTCGTGATGTGTTGATATATGGCGAACTAGACATGTGCTATATCAGACATCCACGAGTATTCTACAGTAGCTAGAAAGAAATATCCACGAGTATTCTACAGTAGCTAGAAAGAAATATCCAAATGGTCGTGTTCCCTTATGAAGTATCATCAGATTTACTATTATACAAAATTTAACATCGTTACATGATAGTTTGTTCCAGGCATATTAACGAAAGACTATTAGATAAGAATTATCCTCATAACTACTGTCAACTCATGGTGATATCCTGATATTCTTCATACAACATGCTGGTAAAGGTACATCAAAGAGACAACAAAATAAATAAAACGAACCTTCTCCGGCTGCAATAAGGGACAAAACATGGGTAGGAGATAACACTACTTCTTCCTTTATGCCCTCAACAAATGTTCCCTGCGAGAATGAACTATAATCAAGAAAATACGGTAATATAGTTTGAGACAGTCACGTGCTGCATACGCCATAAGCAATTGGCATTTTATGTGTGATTGTCCATGTTATAAGATTTCAAAATAATGTCATCATGTTCTGCATCATCCATCAAGCAGTTTTCATATGTTGGGAAAAACACTCCAGGAAGTACACGAATTTGTGGTCTAAATTAACTTAAATGTTTGAGTAGGAAAACGATGACCTGTACTTATACCAATACTTAGCAACCTGCATTCTTGTGTAGCATGGACAACACTATATGGAGACAATTGACCAGTAATAGTCCTCAAGAAAGTTCAGTATTCAGTTAGTTAAATTAACTTTTAGAAGTAGTAAAAAAATCTTTCAGAAGAATTAGCTCAGTAGCTTTTTAAATTTACGACTAGTTAACTAGAAAAGTACACAGATTGTGTGATAGAGACTCCTGTTACTTAAAAAAAAAAGATGTTTCAGACCTGAAGATCCTCCCTAACTCGTAAATTCTTCCCTGCAGGATTTAGGAGATCGTTCACAACCTATAAAGGGTGAGGCTCCCAATTAATACAAGATAGAAAATTATTATAGAAAATGCACATTTAGTTGACTGTTCAGAATGAGTCACTCAGTTCAAAATAAATATTATGGAGAAATGATTTCAGAAAACCACATTCCTAGATCATAAATGTGTAACTCCCTAGGGTACATGCAAAAAAGTAAGAAAACCAGGTAGGCATAAAAAGGTAAGTTTTACACTTGCATCCACCAATTTCCGCCTTTCAGGAACTACTCTTTATTGGTAACTTGCCAAAGTTATTGTTACAGAAGTGGATTATAGTTCCACTCAGGATCCAGATGACATGGTTATGTTGGTTTTCTCTTTTCGTAATTTACTCTTCAGCTGTTGGATAGATAATAAATAAAGGGTCCAGATTACCTATAGGACACTGAAAGTTGAGATTCATCCTCATCTTAGCTTAATGACCACCGTTGGGCCTAAATGAGACTTATCATTACTGATAAGTGCATAACTATGCTAATACCAGTGCGGCTACTATGATTTGTGTATATCATCAGCAAACCTGTTTCACATGCTTCATTGTACTATTAGCATGTTTCTATTCCGGGTTAAGCCATAAGCAAGAAGCAAAATAAATACTGTGTTAAGAACCCAGGAAAAAAACTGCATTTACATGTGTGACGTTCGTGCCCATCGCTTTAAGGTTATCTAAACTTAAGTTTTGTTACATATTACTGTGACATAGAAACACTGGTTAGCTGCAGGTGTTATGAAAACAATCAGAGTACAAACCAACCTAGGTGCTGACTAGAATTAAATTTATCAAGGTTGCACAATGAAATGCAGAATTGGGAACAACCAACCTCGTTATAAATTTCCAAGTATGACACACGAAGAAGAAACTCCCGATTCAGGGTCTACAGAGTAAAACCAAATCAATACAATGATTTGGTCGAATCATCATAGGGTATGTATTCGAGTAATACCTCTTGTATTATGCCAAACGCATCTTTCACGGCCAAAGGTATAATCCCTGGGGATCTTTGATCTCCCTGCTTATAGCGCAAGTGTATGTGAAGAAATAAAAAATGTTTGGCATATACACATTATAGTTTAATGTTTGTATAGAGAAAAGGGCATAAATGGTTATCATCACTAGTTATAATGAAAACTGAAAACAAATTGCTATGTTACACATCTGATAATTAGAAGAACAAACTCTACATCTCAGCAAGAGGTGTATCTCAAACAATTCGGACTGCATAGCATTGCCCAAGCACAGGACAGGGATTCCATGACTTTTTGAGGAAGGACTGTATCTAAAACAAATTTCTTGCAATAAATGTACGTACATGCATCGTATGTGTCTTCCCACTGCTTGTAACCCCATATGCAAATATTGTTCCTGACAGAGTGACAGTATAAAAACAAAAGGGAAGTTTGTCATTCCTCCACAACAATTGAGAGCAGTAATTGTGTAATGGCATCCTAATTTCACCACTGAAGACTAATATGAATAAATGAACTTCCGCATGAATCAGTAATTTATTGAATTCAACCTGACAGACGACAGTGATGTTCGTAAATACCCCAAAACAATTTTGCATTCAGATAAACTAGTGCAGCATTAAACAAATTAGCAAGAGAACACCAAGTAGCCCAACGAGAATTCTTTACAAAACAGAAAGCAGAGGAACAAGAGTATACATGATCAGTACCATTTATTCCTTGCATGGCACCACTGACAACATGTTGAGCCGCAACATCATATACCTGTTGTGTCGTCGTAGTTGGTCCAAACACACGATCTGGTTGCAAATTACACATTAACCACTTATTAGAAGAAATTTGAAATTGAAAACATATTTGTTGTTACTTATGAATGCACTTTGGTAGCAATTTCAAGCAGAAACATTTGGCCATTCCATTGAATAATCTGCCTACACAATTATATATCAACATTGCTGTATAATTTATCGATTGTTTTACACTGTTACACCAGCATATACGCAGAACACCAGAACTGTGTCATTGTTCAGAAGGTAGCAATTATGCTTCTGTTACTACTTCGGGCCCGCAAGCAACCACTCAGCTTACATACCGTATGCATAAGCGATGTTGGGATTGTGCTCGCTCCGCACGATGGTCTCGCCGTCCGCGTACCACGCGATCTCCTCCCCCTGCCGAATCTCCCGCGAGCTTCCACACACACAAACAAAACCGCCACCGGTGTCAGTCCGCATTGCCCGAATCCAAAGCCCAACCAAACCACGTGCACTGTAACGGCGCAGGCGAAGCAAACCTGAGCGGCCGGAAGCGGACGGTGGCGGTGACACTCTCCTTGGCCGACGGCACCTCCCCGGCCCCCGGCTCGTCGAACGCCTCGGGCGAGAACTCCGCCGCGAACCGCGACCGGGGCGTCGCGGGGGTGTACGGCGACGAGTCCGACCGCGCCGCCTCCCTCCCCGCCGCCGCCCCATGGGAGGCATTCCGGCGCGGCGACGCCATGGCCGCCACCACCGCAGGCGCGCGGGCTCGGGCCTAGCGGCGCGTGCGAATGGGAGTCGCCATTGGCGCTGGCGCAACCGGCATTGGATCTGTGCGGCCGTGCGGGAGGGGATGCGAGGCGAGGCCGCGCGCGCGCGCGGTTTGGCTTGGCCTTGGGGCGTGATACGGTTTGGTTCGCTTGGCTTTGAAGCGATGCGGGGGAGCAGGTAAAAAGGATTGATTTCTCGAAGGGAAAAGGGCGAAAAGGTGAAAAAGATGGCTGCCTTTTGGTTAAATTTCCAACCCACTTTCGCAATTTTTAATTGCGCATTGTACTCGATAGAATGTGTGTGTGTTTTTTCTTTCTAAAATCGCAGTTTTTTTTTTAAGGGGAGCTAAAATTACGGCTACTGTGAGACCGTGAACTGAGGATGGTTAAGTCCCTCGCGATGAAAGCATGCTGATTTCGTGCTTCTGAAATTATTTCAGACTTCTCAACGATTTTTGTCGAGTGGGAACGATGTTTTTATGAAGTTATAAGGTGCTTATGAAGCTTAATCTCTCGAAGGTGCTCGTATAAGTGAATACACGCATGTTGGTGTTTACGTTTCAGGTAGTTAGATAGACGTGCTTATTGCCTGCAAAAAGAAAAAAGGATGGTAAACATGTTTTTCTAACACAGTGCAATCAAAGTCACTCACATACATAGACACGCACTCACCCCTATGGACGCACGCACGCACACACTACCTTCTATGAGCACCTCCAAGAGACTAAGTCGGCATAGCATTTTAAGATTTTACAAAGTCACCACAAGCGTCTCGCAGTGGATGGGAACGTCTTCTTCCACTAAACGAATATCGCCAGAAGTCTAAAATAAATGCAGAAATAATGTGAGCATCATGTCAAGTCTAGTACTTGAAGCCTGGTGAGCTGAGGATACCACTGTTCTCTTAACCATCTAATCGCATGTTGGTTGGCGGATAGACATTTTTATATACCCATACTATCCAGGATGATTTCACGAGATATATGTGTTCCCTTCGCCGTCGCAAAGTTTGAAGTAGCCGCGGGGCACCAATGAGATGTATCGTGTGCTTCGACATAGCTCGCGTGATTTCCGGTACATATGTACATACACGGTGAAACTTCATCCCGAGCTAGGTGCCCAACCCAATCAGCGCGACTCGTTTGCAAAGGGGGGTGACTAACGAGTGCAGGAAATCTAACGATGTTGTCTTGGCAGTTGACGATGCAAGTCCGGACCTGGCAGAGTTCGTTGGGTCCGACAGATTAGAGCTCTCGGTTTGGTGCGTGCATATGCATGCATGCCGGCGGGGACCGGCCAGCGATCCACCACCGGCCGTGTGCTCCGTTGCTTCCAGCTCAGGGCAGCCAGCGTGCCTGGTCGCGTCGTCACCCTCCGGTCACGGTCTGACAACACACGCGACGCGAGCTAGCCGGTCGCGGTATGGCAGTGGCTGTACGTGCGTACGTGCGCCACTCGAACATTCTGGGGCACGGGACCGAAGGAAAGAGAGCAGAAGTACCACTAATTAATTCTTTTTTTAATCAGTATCATTAGTTATTATTATTTTCGAAAAAAATTCAATCTATTCATCTTCAATCATGGCAGTACAACGAATACCAGAAAAAATAAAATTGACATCGAGATTCGTAGACCGCCTAGCGACGACTACAAGCACTGAAGCCAGCCGAAGGCGCGCCACCGTAATCGTCCCTCCCTCGCCGGAGTCAGGCAAAACTTATTATAGTAGACAATCGGGAAGTCGTCATGCTAAGGCCCCATAGGACCAACGCAGTAGAATAGCAACCACCGCCGATGAAGAGTAGCGTAGATCAGAAGGGTCCAACCTAAAAACACATGAACTTAGACGAACTATGACCAGATCCAAACAAATCCACCAAAAACAGATCGGCAACAATATTAGCTCGATCGATGAATGGCACTTCGTGTTCGTGTGTGGTGCTTAACATCTCACTGACACGGCGACCACCAGCACAGAGTTAACTTAACGTTTTGAACAAACGATGTTAGATTTTGGTGCCATGTCAGCTCTAAGAGCATCTCCAACAGTCGCGTTTCGCGCCGCGTGCAAAAAATCTGTTTGCCACGCGCGCTTCAACCGGTTTAGCGCGGCCGCCAGCGCTGCCTTCAACGGCCGCGCTATAATGCAGCGTGCGTGCGCCATTCCAGCAGCGCGCAAAAATACAGCGCGTGCAGCACGCACAAACTACATATACATTTCAAAAAAGAGGAGCAAAAATGATCAAACAAACAAAATAAATCAATAATAAATAGTTCAATTTTGATCATTACAACAAACAAATAGTTGATCGTTCAGTACAACAAATAATGCAATAAACACAACAGATAGTTCATGAACAATACAATGTCGAATGCAGAAATCATGCTCTTTGTCGTCTATGCCATGCCCACAACTCTTCAATCAGATCCTTCTGAAGTTCATTGTGCGTTGCGGGACGCCGAATGGCATGATATGAGGCAACAAAACGGACTACCCTTTCAGCCCTCCGTCGCACTCACACGGGATGTCCCAGGAGCTCATACTGTGAGTAGTCTAAATCTTGGCCACGCTCATTCTCGATGATCATGTTGTGCATGATCACACAAGCGTGCATGATGTACCAAAGTATTTTTGATCCAAAAATCTAGTCGGTCCTCTCACAATAGCACATTGGCTTGCAGAATCCCAAATGCTCTCTCCACATCTTTTCTAGCCGCCGCTTTAGCATTGTGGAAATCAAGATTTTTTTACCTTCCGGCTTTTTCAACGGCTTCACGAAGGTTTACCACTTTGGATAGATGCCATCCGCTAGATGATAGCCATAGTTGTACGTACGACCATCTGCTACAAACTGCACCGATGGCAACTCACATTTGCAATCTTATTCATCAGTGGTGATCGGTTGACAACATTGATGTCATTCAAAGATCTAGGCATTCCAAAGAATGCATGCCAAATCCAAGTCTCCTGATCGGCCACCGCTTCAAGGATTATAGTGGAACCCTTTTTTTGGCCGTGGAATTGCCCATGCCATGCCTTTGGACAATTCTTCCAACTCCAATGCATGCAATCTATTGAGCCAAGCATGCCAGGAAAGCCGCGAGATTTGTTCATCGCCAATAGCCTTGCAGCGTCTTCAGCAGTGGGAGATCTCAAATACTCCTCGCCAAACACTTGCACAATTCCCACTGCAAAGCGCTTGACACACATGATGGCTTGGCTCTCACCCATAGCCAAGTGATCATCAACTAGATCAACCGGGATACCGTATGCCAACATACGCAAAGCGGCTGTCACCTTCAGAAAGGTGTTATGCCCGAGCTCTCCGGCGGCATTCCTCCTTTGCTGGAAAAACCGGTCATGGCTCGCTAGTTTCTCTGCAATGCGCCTGAACAAGTCGGTGCTCATCCTAAACCGGCGACGAAAATACGACTCCGGGTATGTGGGATTCTCCACAAAATAGTTCTTCATCAATCTGTTATGGGCATCAATCCTATCTCTCCAAAAAATTTCCCGACCCATAACCGAACCACCGTGCTTCGGGTTTTTATTAATATGCATAGCTATGATCATTGCAAGATCCTCCTCCTTTTCCATATCAAATTCTTCTTCCAAAGAATCATACGACGAACTCATCTACAATGTACAATACTATACTATAAAAACTACAATTCAAAACATGCACCAAAATTATGAAGTTTGAGCAATGCACACCTTGTATGCGTTTTGTCAAACACCTTGCGGGCGCAGCGCGGCAGAGAGCGCTCGGGCGCTGTTCCTCGGACGAAGGAGGCGCGCGAGGGCCGACGGGACTAGGAGGGGGTGGGGCGGAAGCGCGGCGGCGCGGGGATTGGCCGGGGAAGCGCCTGAACGATCGCCGGGGGGCGCGGGCGGCGGCGACGACGCAGCCGGGTGGGGGGTGGAAGTGGGAGAGCGAGCGCTCGAGTGTGCCGCGCGCTGAAGCGGGCGCTCCAAATACATCACGCGGGATAGTGCATCCGACCGCGCGCCCAACTCGTTATAGCGCGCGCGCGGTTTTTGCGCGCCCGCTGGAGCCACCCGCCGTGTCACGCGCGCGCTAAAACGGTCTGATTTGCGGCGCGGCGCTAGTTTAGCGCGGCTGTTGGAGATGCTCTAACAACGCCCCTGCCTGTCATATTTTGTGTCAGACGACTCTCAACCATGTGCTCAGTGCAATCGGCAGAAACATTATCAAAAATTGATGACTTTTGCATACTGTTAGTCAAACGGTGATTTGATTTTCTGATAATAACATCGCAAATATTCAAATCGGAACGTGCATGTAACGAAAAGGCCTATGGTCAGCTAGCAGCAGAAATTAAATCTTGTATGAATGAGAGGGAGTTTGTTTCACAAAAAAATAGTAGGACTCAAAATAGGGTACCACATTGTACGGTAAATTATAGCCATACCGAGTCATATACTGCGGTATGAATGAGCATATGTCCTTCATGTTGTAAGGACTTATTGCCTCTCGATTTGTAACCTTATGACTTTGAAATAAAATTTTTGTATTATTCGCAAAAAAGAAAAAACTTCTTAGTCCAAAATGACATTTTACCAGCGAAAATCTACCTTTAGGACAGGAGATGTCCTGCTTGTACCTCCACACCAAACGCATCGCTATCCAAAACTAAGAGCTTCTATAGCTGGGTTTAGCAAATCCGGCAATTTAAACATCCGCGGACGCGCTCGGTCAGTGTGCAGGTGTGTTTGTTTTAAGTTCTTATTTGCCCGTTCATATAGTCATATAGTCCTCACTTTATCCCCTATATGTCCTGTTATTTGCATGTGATTGATGAAAATGAAGAGAGAGAGAAAAAATAAATGTGGCCCAGGGTAGACCACGTTTTATGTGGCGGACCGGCCGGGCAGGTTCCCGAGCCCTCATATCCTCCTTACATTTGGTCACAATACGAGGGTTTATGGACAACCCGGACGTATATGAATGATATAAGGGGTCTGGTTGGGTCATTTTTTCATGCTCTCCTATTCAATCACTTTAAGAAAGATTTGAGGAGGCCGGTTGCAGATGCTCTAATCGCATCGCACTAAGTGAGATACTTAGTGTACTGTCCTGTTGAAGAACCATTTGCATGCGTGCCACGCCTCCATCAAATTAAAATGATCAAAGTAGGTCCTTCTCAACTGCACACGCCAATTGAGATAAAATAAGCGAAAGAGAAAACAAAGAAAAGAATAAACCAGAATAAACGAAGAAAATGGTGAGAAATAAGAAAAAATATAAACAAAGAAATCCGCGAAGAAACAAAAGGAACTAATGAAGAACCATAGAAAACCGGAAAAAAAATGAATCGAACGCAACGAGCTAAGGAAGCGAACACGTGAAATCTCCAATTAAGGAGTACTTCTTGTGAAGATCACTCCAACTTCCCCAGGTTGCGACAAGTGGCGCGCTGCATGTGCGCCACTTGTCGCAACCTGTGAGTTTTCCTTTTTTTCATAGATCTATTTATTCAAAACGTTTTATCTCTTAAATCGTGCGTCCAAATCTCGAATCGCTTTCGCTGTTGGATTCCTCGCGTCGAGATCTCCAAAACTACATCCCATTTGATAGATTTTGACGAACTTTTTTCTCATGAAAAAAACGGACGAAAAAATCGAACCGGGAACACGGGTTTTTTCCCTTTCCGAAAGAGGCACGTCCGTGCCTATGACGAAATCACAACCGTGACTCTCACGAAAGAAAAAAGAAAACAAAAAACGTGTTTTTTTCCGTTTCCGAGGAGACACGACCGTGCCTCTCGCAAAAGCACAACCGTGCCTCTCGTCGGAAGCAAAACCGTGACTCTTGCAAAGAAAAAAAAAAATCAGAAAACGCGTTTTTTTTCGTTTCCGAGAGGCACGGCCGTGACTCTCGCGGAAGCAAAACCACGACTCTCGCGAAAGGAAAAAAACAGAAACCACATTTTTTTCCGTTTCTGAGAGGCACGGCCGTGACGCTCGCGAAAGCAAAACCGTGCCTCTCCCGGAAGCAAAACCATGACTCTCGTGAAAGAAAAAAAAGAAAATGTGTCTTTTTGAGCAAAAAAAATTGAATTTTTTTGATCGAAAAGCTAGGGAAGACTGGTGGAAAATCAAAACGTCGAAAAAACCCGGAAAAAACCATTTAAAAAGCCGAAAACGTGTGCGGAAAAGTAAATAAACAAAATCCGGAGGAAGCGCCCAGAGCGCGACACATGGTGAATGGCTGAGAGCACGCGAAGTGGCGCTGATCGTTGCGAGGCTCCCGAAGGAGCACTCGTTAATTAGTTGCTCTCGCGAACGCGAGCGAGCGAAGGAACGAACGAAAAATGTCGGCCCAATACTGTACTCGCGGGCAAGTGCTTCACGCGAAGTAGAGAGTCTCAGGTGCAGCGAGATATAGTGCATACTAAGAGAATTGGGCTGGCCCAACACATGCTCTAGAACCTTCTCGGATCACTTTTTTCCCTTTTCTGTTCGTTTTATATTTTTTCCATTTCCATTTTCTATTTTATTTATTCATTTTGTTTTCTTTCTCTTTTTTCTTGTTTGTTTTTTACTTTTCATTTTATTTTCCTTTACCTTTTTCACTTCCTTTTAATTTTGTGGATATTTTAACAATTTTTGATTTTTTAAAAACCATGAACATTTTTTGTTCATAGAATTTAACAACACAATTCATCTAATTCAAAAAAAATTCATCACAACTAAGAAAATCATAGCATTTTTTCAATAAATGTTCATGAATTTCAAAAAAAATCATCAAATTCAAAAATATTCCATCCAATTCAAAATTCTGTCATAAATTCAAAAAAGTTACTGGAGGTGAAATTTATTCATCAAATACAGAGAAGTTCATTTAGAAATTTCCTTACTGTTTTGGATCAGTGAATATTTCGCGAGATTCATGAACAATTTCCACAAATTAGTGGAAAAAATAGAATTTGAAATATGTTATTTTAAATTTTGAACATTTTTTAATTCATGGGCGTTTTGTAAATTTTAGGAATTTTTTAAAATTTATTAAGATTTGTGAAAATCATGACATTTTTTGGAAATCCTGAATTTGATTTAAGGAAGCAAAAACCAAAAAAAAAGGGAGCCCTACCCTACACATGGGACGGCCCAAAAGGGCACGTGTGGGGAGCGTGGCGTGCGCGTTTCAGCACTCGCACTGGTTAGTAAATTGCAGACCCTTTAGGGAAAGGTAAGGAAAACTGTTAGTAGGGCTAAACGAGTCTGAAAAATCATATGGGCTTTTATGGTAGCCCAAACATTATATGCAACTCTGTAGTGTATTTGAGCTTATGCATTTATGTCTTTATCAACACTGGATGTTTGTAAGTCGCCGCCGCCGCCGCCACAACTCCTGCCACCGCCTCGGCCCCCCTCCTCTTCTCCGCCCGGCAGGCCTCGGCGGCGGCAAGAGGAGTGGGGGACCGTACGTCTTGTTTTATTTTTCTTTGGTTTTTGTTTCTTCGGCGATATGGACGAGGTGGTGACGACGATGGCGTGTTGGAATAAGGTCTCTTCGGCATCTCTCTACCTCGAGAGTTTGTGTCCCCAGATCGGTTGGTTTCTTTCAAATCTTGGTAGTTCGTGTGTCTTCGAAGGAGCGCTTTTGGCTGGCGTTTGGTGTGACGAGTTCGACATCATCTTTTTTGTTGTTTTGTGCCCTAACCCGGTTTCTCCAACCCTTTGAACTAGTGGTGGTGGATTGCAAGCCTGTTCTACTTGGGATGATGTGACGCCCCCAATTCAATCGTACTCTAATCATACACGCAAACATGTACGATCAAGATCAGGGACTCACGGAAAGATATCACAACACAACTCTAAAAATAAAATAAGTCATACAAGCATCATAATACAAGCCAGGGGCCTCGAGGGCTCGAATACAAGTGTTCGATCATAGACGAGTCAGCGGAAGCAACAATATCTGAGTACAGACATAAGTTAAACAAGTTGCCATAAGATGGCTAGCATAAACTGGGATACAGATCGAAAGAGGCGCATGCCTCCTGCCTGGGATCCTCCTAAACTACTCCTGGTCGTCGTCAGCGGCCTACACGTAGTAGTAGGCACCTCCAGTGTAGTAAGAGTCGTCGTCGACGGTGGCGTCTAGCTCCTGGGCTCCAGCATCTGGTTGCGACAACCAGGAAGAAAGGAAAGGGGAAAAAGGGGGAGAAAGGCAACCGTGAGTACTCATCCAAAGTACTCGCAAGCAAGGATCTACACTACATGTGCATGGGTATATGTGTAAAGAGGCAATATCGGTGGACTGAACTGCAGAATGCCAGAATAAGAGGGGGATAGCTAGTCCTATCAAAGACTACGCTTCTGGCAGCCTCCGTCTTGCAGCATGTAGAAGAGAGTAGATTGAAGTCCTCCAAGTAGCACCGTGTAGCATAATCCTACCCGGCGATCCTCCCCTCGTCGCCCTGTGGAAAAGCAATCACCGGGTTGTCTGTGGCACTTGTTTGGGTGTGTTTTATTAAGTATCCGGTTCTAGTTGTCATAAGGTCAAGGTATAACTCCGGGTCGTCCTTTTACCGAGGGACACGGCTACTCGAATAGATAAACTTCCCTGCAGGGGTGCACCACATAACCCAACACGCTCGATCCCATTTGGCCGGACACACTTTTCTGGGTCATGCCCGGCCTCGAAAGATCAACACGTCGCAACCCCACCTAGGCACAATAGAGAGGTCAGCACGTCGGTCTAAATCCTACGCGCGCAGGGGTCTGGGCCCATCGCCCATTGCACACCTGCACGTTGCGTGCACGGCCGGAAGCAGAACTAGCCCCCTTAATACAAGAGCAGGCTTACGTTCCAATCCGGCGCGCGCTGCTCAATCGCTGACGTCACGAAGGCTTCGGCTGATACCACGACGTCGAGTGCCCATATCTTTCCTGTGTAGTTGGTTAGTGCGTATAGGCCAGTGGCCAGACTCAGATCAAATACCAAGATCTCGTTAAGCGTGTTATTATGAAGTTACCGCGGACGCCGACCAGGGCCAGGCCCACCTCTCGCCTAGGTGGTCTCAACCTGTCCTGTCACTCCGCCACAAAGTAACAGTCGAGGACCGTCGGGAACCCAGGCCCACCTCTACCGGGATGGAGCCACCTGTCCTTCCAGCCCCCACATCGGAATCACTTGCGGATACTCAACGAGCTGACCCGACTTTAGTCACCATCTGTATAGTATGTATATATGTATAGTATATACCCATGATCACCTCCCAAGTGATCACGACCCGATAGTATAGCAAGGCAGGCTGACAAGAATATAGGGCCAATGATGATAAACTAGCATCCTATACTAAGCAATTAGGATTGTAGGTAAGGTATCAGCAGATGTAGCAACAATGACAGGCTATGCAACAGAATAGGATTAATCGAAACAGTAACATGCTACACTACTCTAATGCAAGCAGTAGAGGGTAGAATAGGCGATATATGGTGATCAAAGGGGGGGGGCTTGACTGGTTGCTCTGGCAAGAAGGAGGGGTCGTCAACTCCGTAGTCGAACTGGGCAGCAGCATCGTCGGTCTCGTAGTCTACCGGAGAGAAGAGGGGGCAAAAACAGTAAATACAATGCAAACATGAGCATGACATGACAATGAGCGGTGTTAGGTGTGCCCAATCGTGGTAGTAGGTGATATCGACGAAGGGGGGAAACATCCGGGAAAGTATTCCTGGTGTTTCGCGTTTTCGGACAGGTGAACCGGAGGTGAAATGTTGCAGGTTCACTATGCTAGGGATGCGTGACGAACGAATGGGCTGCATATCTGGATTCGTCTCGTCGTTCTGAGCAACTTTCATGTACAAAGTTTTTCCATCCGAGCTACGGTTTATTTAATATTAATTTTAAAAGGTTTAATCAATTTTCTAGAATTAAAAGATTATTATAATTCGAAATTGCATTTATGACATTAGCATGACATCAGCAGTCAACTCTGATTGTTGACTGGTCAAGCTGACACATGGGTCCCACTAGTCATAGACTCAGGTTAACTAAACCGGGTTAATTAGGCTAACTAAGTGATTAGGCTAATTTATATTAATTAGATTAGGTAAACAGGATTAATTAACTTAATTAACTCATTAATTAATTAATTAATTTATCCTAACATTTTTTTATTCTTTTTATTCTCTGTTTTTTTACTAAAACGTTCCAGGGGCTGGGCCCCGTTTGGCAGTGGCCCAGAGGCCTAACGGGCACTGGGCGTTAGCGGTTATGGTTTGCAGGCACTAGCGGCGCCCGACCAGGCAAGGGCCGGGCGGCGCAGATGGGCGCCGGCGTCAGGCGACGACCGGGGCCGCGGCGAGGCCGGCCAGGATCGGCACCGGCGAGGCCAGTCGAGTGGCGGACTACCGCATAGGAAGGCGGGGGTCGCGCGAGAGGACGGTGGGGGCGGCTGCGGCCAGAGACGGCGCAGAAGTGGCATGGTAGTGAGCGCGGTCGTCCGGCGCGGTGCAGGAGCAGAACACCGGCGCCAGAGGAAAGCAATAGCAGTGGAAGAGTGGGGCTGGCGGCAGGGGTGGAGGCACGCGGGAGCTGCGGCGAGGCATAGCTTGCGAGTGACCAAGCGGTGACGGCCGGCGAGGTACGCACCGCGAGCAAGGGCGCAGCACGGGCGGGGCCTCGAGGAGGAGGCCACGGTGTGAGCGCGTGCGCGCAAGGGGGAGAGGAGGAGGGGGAGCTCACGGAGGGCCGTAGGGTCAAGGCAGCGGGGCTCGGGGAGGAGTTCGAGGACGAGCGGCGAAGAGGAAGCAGGCCGGCGGGGGCGAGGACGACGCAGTCCAGCGGGGAGGCAGCGTCGGCGAGGTGGCGGTCGACCCGGCGAACGGCAGCGAGGATGGTCCGGTGGCGGCGGCGTCGATGTGGCGGCGGGGCGCCGGCGTGAGGCGGGCGGTCCGGCGACGGTGTTAGTGGCGAGCGGCGTGCGCCCCCCGATCCAGATCGGGGGAGAGGAACCGAGCGAGAGAGAGGGGGGAAGTGGGGGGTTCGCCCCGATCCAGATTGGATCGGGAGGGGGAGGAGGAGTGGCGACGTGGGGGAAGTGGGGTACGGTAGTGGCTAGGGTGTCGGGGATGGGGGATATGGGGAGTGGGATGTGGGTCGGCCGGTTGCGGCCTGGTGGCCAGCTGGGCCACGGCCCAGCAAGGGGGGGGGGGCTTTTATTTTCTTTTGTTGTTTTTCTTCTTCTGTTTTATTTTAGTTACACTTTATTTTTAGTTTAGTAAAATATGGCAACAGCTCCAAAAATAATGTTTCAAAATAATCCACTATTCTAAAAAGTTTTACCTCAAAATAAAAATAGTTTAGCATTTCTTAAAATATCAAGGGCACTTACTTAATCGTTTCAACTACTGTTTTAACCATTTTAGAGTAGTAAAACATTTTACAAAAGTGAGGTTTCTTCACCACAATTACCTCTGCATTCTTTTGTACAACTCGAACAATTTAGTTTTAAAGTTTGAAAACTTTTGTTGTTTGCCTAATTTTTAATTTGAATCTGAATCGGTTTCGAACTAGCACGAGATTAGCAACTGTAACTGTGGTGACGTGGCATCATTAATGTGGGATTACTGTAGCTAATTATCCGGGCGTCACAATTCTCCTCCACTACAAGAAATCTCGTCCCGAGATTTAAGCGGTGGGGTAAGGGGGGAAGGTGTTGGTAGTGAAAAACCTAACGAGTCTTCTCGGTCTTGGCTGCCCTTTCAAAGAGGTTGATCCCTTTCGTTGATGTATTCATTTCTCTGCTTCAAGTCACCATGATCAATTTGTCATCCTTTCTTCGGGATCTCCATCGTCCTACGAACGCGACCAAGGGGAAAAACTCTGGAAGAACGCATCTCCACAAAGTTGGGCATCTGACGATGAACTCAATGGGAAATACACAAGGTACCCCACGAGTTGTATTTCAGTGAATTCGTTGAGTGCAATATACGATGGTACCAAAGTTTCAAACGGGTAGGCAATCATTCGATGACTAGACAGAAGCTCGTATGGGGGCTTGAACAACGAGAATAACATGGTGTTTGATTCCAGGATGAATAATGGTATAGCATTCAGCTAGTGAATCACATACGAAGCCAGGTGCAAAGGATTCATTAGAATCCGGGTTATAAAGAAGAGTCAGGTTTCGATCCAGTGGACCTGTGGGTTATGGACCCACCATGTGGGTTAACAGTAGGCGTGGTGACATCTTGCGTGATCATGTAAGCAAGGCATGTCAGAGGATAGCCTGTCAATTATGTCGGCAACAACATCGGTACCAAGGGCGAGGGACGAAGAGAACCATTTCCTGTTCGTTGAACGAGACAGACCAATAGGCAAAGTTCTCGTCTATCGGTGGCTACCGGAATGTCATCAACAATAGTAACAGGGTTACACCAGACAAGATGGTACACCGAGGAGTTTACATAAGCAGGGAAATATTACTCTCTTATATAGATCACAAGAAGGTTTAAACAAAACAATGGAAAGGAAAATGTGTTTAAACACATATTTCAGGGGTATATCCTTCCCAAGGACAAGCAGAGTATGATATCCATGACAGGAAATAATGTAGAAAACCCTTTAGGTAAGGGGAGAGAAATTTCATGACATTACCCATACAACGGTGTTTGGATAATTGATAAAGAATCATTTAGCATTGGGCTTTAAATGTTCTTGTTGAATATCGGAGTATCACAAACATGCTTCGAGATAGCATTGACATGGTCTTCAAGCAAAGGTCGAACTTGGATATACAAAGGATTCATCAGGAACAACTTATAGAATAAGTCTCACAATTTCCTCATGGAAGAATGGTTAACCTTGCTAAGAAGGGAACTATAACAATAGGTCCTACGGCCAGGTGCGCTGGGCATGACATCATCTTATCGGGTCATATAAAAGACCAATGTTATAACTCTTGGAAATATATTCTAACCATCATATCTGACCGAGATTCAGATTCGATTGGCGTCAGGATACCTCGGGCTCAAGATGCTTGAGAAGAAAAGGTGCAACACCAACTGACGAGATGACAATGTAAGATTCTCGGGAAATGACTATGGAAGTGAGTTCGAAGACAAGGATTCATCATCATTAAACCAACGAGAGGATGAGGGGGTGGCTGATGGAATCAGCGACAATTTATCGAGATTAACAAAAGATGGATTTCCACAATTATGTGAACAAGGAGATAACATTTCTCAGATCAAATGGTATAATGATGTATGCTCGAGGAAAACATACACAATTAAACATTGGTTGAAAGGTGCACCCGAATATGGGCTGGGTTGCACGACCAACCTCGGAATGGTGATTCAATAATCAATAGTCTAAGAATGAACGGGCAACCATTAACTTCAAAGCAAGAGGGTTGCTAGAAGGGCAGAATCCAAACAACACCGTTCACTTGTTGGAAGCAACACGGGGACCAAGAAAGAATGGTGATGGTGAGAAGTGTCACTATACCAAGAATTCTTAAGAGGTGGAGTAATCCTCATGACATTCTTGATATAAAAGATGGTAATACTCCAAGGTAAAGAAGAAGAAATGCTGGATAGCAAGGAACTCAATGTATAACACAGAACACGAACAAGTTTGTGTTGGAGGGAAGGCAATAATGTGGTCGATGACAACACAAATCATCGAGGGCAAGGATGGTATTTCTCATCATGAATTCAATTGATATCCTGGAAGAGCTCAGAATGTTGATGATGATCATGACACAATTGTCGAGAGGTTTCATGAGGATATAATCGCTCATCGATGACATCAAGCAAAAGGAAGGATGGAGCAAAAAGTTACTGAAACCACGGATACGACACAAACTCGGAATCAAGCTTGTTGTTTGAGGTGAACGGTTAGACAAGGAAGATCGACGTAAGCTTAGCTCATCATCGAAAGTTGTGCTCTGGGAATAAGGACCAGGTAGCACAGTTTAAGCTTTAACATGACGATGATGATGTAGCCAATCAGTTGGGAATGACATCAGCGAGTACAACTCACAGGTAATAAGGATTACAAAGAGTAGTTGAACCGTAGAACGGACTCGATTCAGTTATCGATGTTTCGAGTGACAAACAACTCAAAACCCGAAGAAAATTGGAATCATCAAGAAATAATAGTTGATGAAGAACTCACAAGAAGTTATGTAGTTCGGTGATATCCTCGAGATACCAGAGTGTAATAATCGACGACATATCAAAGTAGAGGTTGGACCGGGGTATTAATCCACAGAAGACAAGTGCTTAAACTTGCGCGAGAAATGGGATCAAAGAAGAACATACGGTCGGAAGCACGATTGCAAAGGATCAATTCACCGATACCAAAGCATATTATATCAAGGAAATAGTTATTATTACAAGAAGCTTTCATGATAGGATCTACATCGTGTCCATGGGCATGAACACAAAGTTCAAGGTCGACCCCCACTTCTCCAATGCATGACCATCCATTCACTTCTTGTTATCGAAGTTGTAGTGTTGAAAAGTTATCTGACGAAGCGGCAGTAGTGTATAACCCGTATAATTTTCGGGTTCACACAGATTAGGGAAGGCATAGGTTCAACCCAACGGGGCTTCTTAGGAACATATACCACGAACTTCAGAAGTAAATAACACAAGCTCAAAAGTAGAGCATGGTTGTCAAAGCAGAGGATACAATTTACCAAAGGCGTTATATACCCGTGGAAAGGCTCACAAGGTTATTGAATATGAAGGACGATGTCGGATGAAATCCAACAATGGATCGGGCGATCCACAACGAAGCTGATGTGAGTATCGGTACTCAACCAGAGGAAGAAGAATGCAAGGAGATCTGATTATAGAAACATCTGACTAATTCAAAGTTCAAATGCAAAAGAATTATGATTTCCAAATCAGGGGATCAGAAGCAATGCTCTGATCAAGGATGGATAAGTTGAGTATGCTTAGGGGTACAATTGATGGCAATTTGACTGGTCGAGATCCAGCTCATGTTTAAAATGACGTCTGAGCCGAAAGGATGAATTCTAGGATCTGATTAAGGATTGCAACATTCGCAACATATTGAATCAAGGGACCCAAGATGATAAAGGCAAAGGACATCCATGAATATTGCTAGTCATTTGGAATTAACCAAAATGCAGGCAAACAAGAATTTCAAGAGCCATAGGCTAATGAGGATTCTCGAAAGATCGGATAGTATTTTGAAGAATTTTGTGAAACACATGAACAACTAGGGATGAGCGGATACTCGGTAAGAGCAAGGAATTATCCATACGGGTATTCATGTGGCAAAGAACTGCAAGGCAGTCGGCACAAAGTATTCTTGAAACAATAGAGAGAATTTCAATGTATCTTGTAATAACAAGATCAACTGGGAAGCATTGTATGAATGGCGAGTATACGTGGTTATCCATAGGGGTTTATCGATGGAGGGGAATTGCAAAAGCGACGCCATAAAGTCTCAAGAGAACATCGGAGAGTATCTTCGGATTCTTCTAATGCAGCAGACGATCATCTGTAATAAGGGGCTCTCCGGAAGAAAGTATTATCGAGAACCTAGAGTCAGAGTTAGTATAATCGTTTAACCCAAATAGAAGAGATGTCAGAGTTCCAGAGTATAGGTTGAGGAATAAAAGATCCTACTACCACCCAATGGCGACGTGTGCCCGTAAGACACACAACCATGTTAGTAAAAGCTTTGCAATGTCTAGACTCGACTTCGGCCAAGGAGTTGGAAAGGGGGATTCCTACAGGCAGTCTGCTCTGATACCAACTTGTGACACCCCCGATTCAATCGTACACTAATCATACACGCAAACGTGTACGATCAAGATTAGGGACTCACGGGAAGATATCACAACACAACTCTAGAAATAAAATAAGTCATACAAGCATCATAATACAAGCCAGGGGCCTCGAGGGCTCGAATACAAGTGCTCGATCATAGACGAGTCAGCGGAAGCAACAATATCTGAGTACAAACATAAGTTAAACAAGTTGCCATAAGATGGCTAGCACAAATTGGGATACAGATCGAAAGAGGCGCATGCCTCCTGCCTGGGATCCTCCTAAACTACTCCTGGTCGTCGTCAGCGGCCTACACATAGTAGTAGGCACCTCCAGTGTAGTAAGAGTCGTTGTCGACGGTGGCGTCTGGCTCCTGGGCTCCAGCATCTGGTTGCGGCAACCAGGAAGAAAGGAAAGGGGGAAAAGGGGGAGAAAGGCAACCGTGAGTACTCATCCAAAGTACTCGCAAGCAAGGATCTACACTACATGTGCATGGGTATATGTGTAAAGAGGCAATATCGGTGGACTGAACTGCAGAATGCCAGAATAAGAGGGGGATAGCTAGTCCTATCGAAGACTACGCTTCTAGCAGCCTCCGTCTTGCAGCATGTAGAAGAGAGTAGATTGAAGTCCTCCTAGTAGCATCGTGTAGCATAATCCTACCCAGCGATCCTCCCCTCATCGCCCTGTGGAAAAGCGATTACCAGGTTGTCTGTGGAACTTGTCTGGGTGTGTTTTATTAACTATCCGGTTCTAGTTGTCATAAGGTCAAGGTACATCTTCGGGTCGTCCTTTTACCGAGGGACAGGGCTATTCGAATAGATAAACTTCTCTGTAGGGGTGCACCACACAACCAACACACTCGATCCCATTTGGCCGGACACACTTTCCTGGGTCATGCCCGGCCTCGAAAGATCAACACGTCGCAGCCCCACCTAGGCACAATAGAGAGGTCAGCACGCCGGTCTAAATCCTACGCGAGCAGGGGTCTGGGCCCATCGCCCATTGCACACTTGCACGTTGCGTACGCGGCCGGAAGCAGAACTAGCCCCCTTAATACAAGAGCAGGCTTATATTCCAATCCGGCACGCGCCGCTCAGTCGCTGACGTCACGAAGGCTTCGGCTGATACCACGACGTCGAGTGCCCATATCTTTCCCGCGTAGTTGGTTAGTGCATATAGGCCAGTGGCCAAACTCAGATCAAATACCAAGATCTCGTTAAGCGTGTTATTATGAAGTAATCGCGGACGCCGACCAGGGCTAGGCCCACCTCTCGCCTAGGTGGTCTCAATCTGCCCTGTCGCTCCACCACAAAGTAACAGTCGGGGGCCGTCGGGAACCCAGGCCCACCTCTACCAGGATGGAGCCACCTGTCCTTCCAGCCCCCACATCGGAATCACTTGCGGGTACTCAACGAGCTGACCCAACTTTAGTCACCATCTGTATAGTATGTATATATGTATAGTATATACCCGTGATCACCTCCCAAGTGATCACGGCCCGATAGTATAGCAAGGTAGACTGACAAGAATGTAGGGCCAATGATGATAAACTAGCATCCTATACTAAGCAATTAGGATTGCAGGTAAGGTATCAACAGATGTAGCAACAATGACAGGCTATGCAAGCCAATGATGATAAACTAGCATCCTATACTAAGCAATTAGGATTGCAGGTAAGGTATCAACAGATGTAGCAACACTGACAGGCTATGCAACAGAATAGGATTAATCAAAACAGTAACATGCTACACTACTCTAATGCAAGCAGTAGAGGGTAGAATAGGTGATATCTGGTGATCAAAGGGGGGGCGGGCTTGCCTAGTTGCTCTGGCAAGAAGGAGGGGTCGTCAACTCCGTAGTCGAACTGGGCAGCAGCATCGTCGGTCTCGTAGTCTACCGGAGAGAAGAGGGGGAAGAAACAGTAAATACAATGCAAACATGAGCATGACGATGCATGACATGACAATGAGCGGTGTTAGGTGTGCCCAATCGCGGTAGTAGGCGATACCGACGAAGGGGGGAAACATCCAGGAAAGTATTCCCGGTGTTTTGCGTTTTCGGACAGGTGAACCGGAGGTGAAATGTTGCAGGTTTACTATGCTAGGGATGTGTGGCGGACGAACGGACTGCATATCTGGATTCGTCTCGTTGTTCTGAGCAACTTTCATGTACAAAGTTTTTCCATCCGAGCTACAGTTTATTTACTATTAATTTTAAAAGGTTTGATCAATTTTCTAGAATTAAAAGATTATTTTCATTCGAAATTGCATTTATGACGTCAGCATGACATCAACAGTCAACTCTGATTGTTGACTGGTCAAGCTAACACGTGGGTCCCACTAGTCATAGACCTCGGTTAACTAAACCGGGTTAATTAGACTAACCAAGTCATTAGGCTAATTTATATTAATTAGATTAGGTAAACATGATTAATTAACTTAATTAACTCATTAATTAATTAAATAATTTATCCTAACATTTTTTATTCTTTTTATTCTCTATTTTTTTACTAAAACGTTCCAGGGGCTGGGCCTCGTTTGGCAGTGGCCCAGAGGCCTAACGGGCACTGGGCGTTAGCAGTTACGGTTTGCAGGCACTAGCGGCGCCTGACCAGGCAAGGGCCGAGCGGCGCAGATGGGCGCCGGCGTCAGGCGACGACCGGCGCCGCGGCGAGGCCGGCCAGGATCGGCACCGGCGAGGCCAGTCAAGTGGCGGACTACCACAGAGGAAGGCGGGGGTCGCGCGAGAGGGCAGTGGAGGCGGTTGCGGCCAGAGACGGCGCAGAAGTGGCATGGTAGTGAGCGCGGTTGTCCGGCGCGGTGCAGGAGCAGAATGCCGGCGCCGGAGGAAAGCAACAGCAGTGGAAGAGTGGGGCTGGCGGCAGGGGCGGAGGCACGTCGGGAGCTGCGGCGAGGCGCAGCTCGCGAGCGACCAAGCGGTGACGGCCTGCGAGGCGCGCACTGCGAGCAAGGGCGCAGCACGGGCGGGGCCGCGAGGAGGAGGCCACGGTGTGAGCGCGTGTGCGCAAGGGGGAGAGAAGGAAGGGGAGCTCACGGAGGGCCGTAGGGGCAAGGCAGCGGGGCTCGGGGAGGAGTTCGAGGATGAGCGGCAAAGAGGAAGCAGGCCGGCGGGGGCGAGGACGACGCAGTCCAACGGGAAGGCAGCGTCGGCGAGGTGGCAGGCGACCCGGCGAACGGCAGCGAGGATGATCCGTTGGCGGCGGCGTCGATGTGGCGGCGGGGCGCCGGCGTGAGGCGGGCGGTCAGACGACGGTGTCAGTGACGAGCAGCGTGCGCCCCCCGATCCAGATCGGGGGAGGAGAACCGAACGAGAGAGAGAGGGGAAGTGGGGGGTTCGCCCCGATCCAGATTGGATCGAGAGGGGGAGGAGGAGTGGCGACATGGGGGAAGTGGGGTACAGTAGTGGCTAGGGTTTCGGGGATTGGGGATATGGGGAGTGGGATGTGGGGCGGCCGGTTGCGGCGTGGTGGCCAGTTGGGCCACGACCCAGCAGGGGGGGTTTATTTTCTTTTGTTGTTGTTTTTTTCTTGTGTTTTATTTTAGTTACACTTTATTTTTAGTTTAGTAAAATATAGCAACAGCTCCAAAAATAGTGTTTCAAAATAATCCACTATTCTAAAAAGTTTTACCTCAAAATAAAAATAGTTTAGCATTTCTTAAAATATCAAGGGCACTTACTTAATCGTTTCAACTACTGTTTTAACCATTTTAGAGTAGTAAAACATTTTACAAAAGTGGGGTTTCTTCACCACAATTACCTCTGCATTCTTTTGTACAACTCGAACAATTTACTTTTAAAGTTTGAAAATTTTTGTTGTTTGCCTGATTTTTAATTTGAATCTAAATCGGTTTCGAACTAGCACGAGATTAGCAACTGTAATTGTGGTGATGTGGCATCATTAATGTGGGATTACTGTAGCTAATTATCCGGGCGTCATAATTCTTACCTCAAAATAAAAATAGTTTAGCATTTCTTAAAATATCAAGGGCACTTACTTAATCGTTTCAACTACTGTTTTAACCATTTTAGAGTAGTAAAACATTTTACAAAAGTGGGGTTTCTTCACCACAATTACCTTTGCATTCTTTTGTACAACTCGAACAATTTAGTTTTAAATTTGAAAACTTTTGTTCTTTGCCTGATTTTTAATTTGAATCTGAATCGGTTTCGAACTAGCGCGAGATTAGCAACTGTAACTGTGGTGACGTGGCATCATTAATGTGGGATTACTGTAGCTAATTATCCGGGCGTCACAGATGATGCTCCAGCCGATGCTGCTTCAACGATGTTCTGTTTGTAGGTGTCGCTTTTCTTTGTTGTTGGTTCACCATAATTTTCAATCTTCGGCGGAGTAGTACGATCAATGGAAGAAGAAAACTAGTATACTTTTTTTTATGTAACTTAATTTTTACTGGTCATTCTACATTCAGTTGTCTATCCACTATACTGGCCTTTTGTGTTACCTCGATGTTAATCAGATCTAAGATGCCCTCTGGGTGTCTTTATTAAAGAAAACACTGGAGGTTTGTTGAAATGCTGAGATGCAGCGATGGAGCTAGAGGCAACAATATCAAAAGAGTTATGAGCTTGATTGGTTTGCTACCAATCTTTGGCTAGCCGAATGTTGGCATTGCCAAATATTTGCAATACCAATACTTGCCAAATATTGATAACTTTATATGAGATAGGCAAGACAACTTGGTAACCAACTAGTTAGTAGCCAATATTTGGCATAATATTAAACATCAGTTTTGCTAGAACTCATCTAGATGACATATAATTTGGTCTCATTCACCTCTTATAGCCATTGAATGTGATGCTATAAGATGCGTATGTGCTGACGTGGGTTGTATCCGTTCTTATTTTCAAAGTGAATGAGACCAAATTATATCTCATCTAGATGAGTTCTAGGTACTCCCATTAAACATTGGCACACCAATTTTTGGCACCAAGCAAATTATGCTCGTAATTTCTAACCTTCAGTTGTCAATAATCCCAGGCTTGAGATCTTGTTGTATAAGCAGGAACTACGGCGTGTTTGGTTCACGACCTGGCTTCTATGCCTAAGAAAAAATAATGCCTGGACACAACCTGGAATCCTGTTGTATAAGCAGGAACTACATTGTGTTTGGTTCACGACCTGGCTTCTATGCCTGCCTGGAATCTAGCAATTTTGTGCCTGCCCAGGCATAGAGTGCTTGATTGCATACCTGGCCTGAAAAGGGGTTATGGTGGGAAAAACATTGGTTCCAAACTTGGCCAACAAGGGAATATAGCTAATTAGGGCAAAGTTTTTCTCAAATGATAAGTGTCACGTGTGTGGTACGAAGCACTCTGACTCTGATGTTTTTACAAGTGAAGTGCCATTCGAAAAGAAAAAACAAACTAAAAAAAACTAAAACTTGTCATCCGGGAAGAAGTTGCCATGCTTGACAACTAAAAATACCATGCTCGTGACACTAAACTTGACATGAAAAATGTTCGAAGTTGCCATGTGTTTGTGCCACACGTGGAAACTGCTCATGATCCAAGTTTTGAGGTTGCAAGGCTAGGTGAGCTTCTACTTGTGTGGACTTGAACCAAACACCCTCCACACAGTTTTCAGGCAGACTCCAGGCCAACAGACTTTTCGAACTATAGCCAAGACACTTATTTTAGAATGAAGGGAATACAATTTACTTTTGCGCTTGTGCAGAGCCGAATTTTATGTTTTGAACTCATACACCGAGCAGCACTTCTGTCTGTCAGCGAGAGTCGCGTGCGTTATTACGGGTCATGCCTCGTGATTTTCATCGAGGCTCAGGTGGCGTTTGGTTCACGGGCGAGAATACCTGGCTAAGGATATCCTCAGCCAGGTGGTTGGGGATAGTCAATTTTGGTTGTTTGGTTGTGAGGGACTGGGTGAGTTGGATAGAACATATTATTTTATTTGGTAAGGACGATAGGAGAGTGGATGATATAGGGAGCAATCTACATGCCCTGTAGCTGACGCCTCGTTCCCCTGCCTGTGCAAGGCCCACGTTCCCCGCCTCCATTCCCTGTCGCCGGCGCCTCAATGATCCGCCTCCGCACATCAGATCAGAGTGGAGAAGAGGGAGAGAGGAGACCAGCAGCGCTACCGCTCCCATCCAGACCCCAGCTGCCGCCGTTGCTTGTGGATGGGAGAGGTGAGAAGGTAAAGATAAGGAAGGGGAAAGGACGCAGAGTTTCTGCACCCGAGCTCAAATGAGTTCGGGTGAACAGTAAAATCGAAACTAAATTAATTTTTTTTTTAAAAATCCAATTTTTTTTTGGAAGAAACATTGACAAAAGTTGTAAGTGCTTGCGAAAATTCATCATGAAATCACATTTCTAGAAGGCGTGGCAAAAAAACAAAATCGGTACTCTGAAAATGCTACTTTCAAAAGCATTTTGGAGCACTGAATTTGTTTTTTTTTGCCACGCCTAACAGGAATGTGATTTCATGATAAATTTTTGCAAGCACTTATAACTTTTGTCAATGTTTCTTCAAAAAAATTTAGAATTTTTAGAATTTTTTTCGATTTTCATGTTCACCGAGCTCAAATGAGCTCGGGAGCAGAAAGGTACTTTCGAAATGGAAAACGCTTCAGCGCAGGAAAAGAGGCTCGCGCGCGAGTGGCTGCCCTCGTCCGCGAGTTTTTCACGGGTATCGATAGCCAACTTTTGCACCGAATATTCGTTGAATCTGGTTATCCATCTCATCCTTCTTTCCAAACGGATAGCATCCCTCGAAAATATGGCTATCCCCAGTCAACCGAGGGATATCTTGAGAACCAAACGCCACCCAGTTCCTCCGTCCCCCGTGTACCGGTGTTCGGCGAGCTGCCGTCACCCGCCGTATGAGAGGGAGCACGTCCGATCACCAGTGCACCCTCGCGCCCACCCACGCGCTTCCCGAGGCGTTGAGACCCAGCATGCACCATGCTCCGGCGAGCCGGTGCTTCCCACATGGCCGGACACACCCGAGGACACGCATGCACATGGTCGACCGGAGCGCTCGAGGATTAATTCACTTCACGGCACACCAAACTCATCGTTCAGCCTCGCCGGTCGGTCGCTGCACGAACTCCGGTTAATCCTGCGATGCGATGCATGTCCACTGTCCAAAGTAATTATAGTACCGTACGTACGATCGATGCAGATGCGGATGCAGCTGCACCCACGCCTGCATGCCGTCCTGAACGCACGTACTCACGTACGTCCTGGCTAGCTGCAGCGCACGCGCCGGTACACCGGCCGATCGCTGCACCCATTGGTCTCTGCCCTGCACGCATGCTCCTATGCATGTACCACATATAGGTAACTCGTACGCACAGTACCAGCAAGTTCACGTTGTCAGTGTCGGCGTCGCCCGCTGGCAGCAGTATTTACTTGCTACTGCTGGGGGTCTGGTTGGGGCATGCGGTAGCGGCACGGTTTTCCAGGCAAGCCCGCGTCACCACGGCAAGTACAGCACGTACGTGGCTACTCCGGCGGTGCATGCGGCAGCAGTAGCTGTACACATGTCTTTGTTAGTGCCAGAGCCACGCCACTAAAGTCTACAGGGTCGACTGATCAAGAGCTAAGTTTTCTCGTCGGAGGTTTCATGATACGGATGATACCCCAGCACGCACGTCGCCTTCCTTTCGGCCGATCGAGCTCGCCGTCTGGACTCTGGAATGAAATGATTGATCGATGGATGCATACGGGAGGTTTTGAGGCTGTTTGGATGGAGATCTGAGGTTCATGCCCGGTGAAAATCGATGCCGGTAGGGGCGACGACTTCACACCTCACAACGACGGGAACCCAGCCGCCCAGGCAGTTCCTCTGTCACTTGATCAGTGCTATGACAATCGCGTATGAATGCTGAACGCGCTTCCGTTTGACGACTAGGCCGGCTCTAAACTTTTTCCAACAGGTGAGAACTCTGGATAAGGTCTTTAATGAGAGGATATTAGCAGTGATGGAAGAGCTGTCATTGGTTGACTCAGAAATTCCAAGTCGACTGAACCATAGTCACTGTCTTGAATAATACCGTTTTCAATTGCATAATCATGATTGTACTATCATTTTGGGCTTTTTCTTCTGATAAAAATGCCCGCTCAAGAAAAGAAAAAAGTCATGCAAAACTTTTGTGAAGTTTGAAACTAAGAATTCATCTAGAACTAGACTTGCTAACGCCTAACGGAGTCGTAGGCACTGAATCGCTCATGACCAAGCTAAACAAAATGGAGAGAAGTAGTAGGAGTACACATTATTCAAATTAAATGCATGCCAACTTAATATGCATTCTAATTTTAAAAACAAATGAACGCCCTCGGTTACAGATGGTAACAGTAATTATATAAGCCTAAACATGGTGATTGACCTGAACAATTCCGGTAAAGGTAACACCTAGATCGACAGTAATTGCAACGAACTACAGACAGAGGTCCAAGCTTACAACGCCCTCCTTCTGCCCCATCATTTCGGACCTACCGATCTCCGTGGGCGACCCGCCGGTGAGGCACGACGGCAGCGTCGCCACCACGCTCATCACCGCATTGTGCCCATCCTTACCAGGCACCTCTCCGGTGCCAGCAACGGCCGCCGTCGCTTCATCGTGCCGGCCGGCGGCACCAAAAGCATCAGCACCCACTGGCGTCGGCCTCCACACCATCCCCGGCACGGTCATGCCGCCGTATGCCGCGGACCGCGCCACGCTGCCGTACATCCCCGGCCACACCGGGTACTGCGGCGGCGGCATCGGAGCGGCCTGGTGGTGGTCATAGCCGCCGAACAGGGCACCGTAGACGTGCGCGCCGGCCGGGAGGTAGGCGGCGGCGAGGGAGGCCTCGAGGTGCGCCCGGCGCGCGTGCTGCCGCTCCCGCTTGTGCGCGTTCTGGTGTCCTCCCAGCGCCTGCGACGTCGGGAAGTTGCGGCAGCAGTAGTGGCACTCGAACTTGCGGGTCTCCCCCTCCCCGGCCGCCGCCGCGGCGTCCGCCTTGGGCAGCTGGTCGCCGGCAGCGACGGCGTCGTTGGAGAAGTCGCAGCCGAAGAGGCGGATGGTGGAGTCGGCCGGCTGCTGGGCGGCGACTCGGACGAGCGGGAGCT
Organism: Triticum aestivum; assembly: GCF_018294505.1. Lineage (NCBI taxonomy): Eukaryota > Viridiplantae > Streptophyta > Magnoliopsida > Poales > Poaceae > Triticum > Triticum aestivum. The sequence continues at coordinate 81,747,187 of NC_057813.1, read as the reverse complement.
GGGAGAACGAGTCGGCTCCCCCGAGCACGGTGCCATGCGGGGCGGCCATGGCGGATGCCTGGCAAGCTAGCTAGCTTCCTCAACAGTGACCGACGTTGAGCTTGTGACTTTGTGTGCAGGAAGCGGGCAAGGGGGCAGCGTGGTTTTATGGTGAGACGACGACATAGGCAGACGGCCGGGCGTCTGCAGGCCGGCCGGGCGGAGGGGACAGGCCGGGGGACCGAAGTACGTAGGAGCCGGGGCCCTCATTGAAAGCTAACCATCTCGTCACCCTCCAAGTACACGCACAGAAACCGATCGGCAGTGTACCGCAGCTGCCCGCCTGGCCCTGCGCACGTACATGCATGCATGCATGCATGGCCAATAAGACTATATGCTCCATCACCATTCGCTAGGCAGTACGTGTACGTGCATACGCAATGTATGAGGATAGTGCAGGGCCGCAGGGTGCATTAGGGGCTATGTTCGTGCAATCCGCTGCCAAAAGTCACACTCAGCCTATGTTAATATTTCAAGCCCGGCATAGGAGAAATTTCTGAATGGCAATTAAGACCGTACTGCGTGCTCGAACATGCATGCACTATGGTGACCCATGCATGGATGGGCGCAGCATGAGCACGGCGGGACGGGCAGGCGCGGCGCGGGTGGTCCTTCTTCCGGCCGTGGACGGCGGTAGGGGGGAGACGAGACGAGACGCGGCTGTGCTTTGGCTAGCACTTGCAGCCGCATATAATTACCGGGCCGGCCACTGGACCCTGCATGCATGCTAAAGTCTCCACCTTTAACTCTGCATGGGCCGATCGACTTTACCCTCTGAATTCGGAACGATCATCAATCTAGGTTTTCGGCATGATTATGGACTTGCCGACTTGGGTGTGCCCTTTCTGGGTGGGATCTACGCGTCTGCATGCATTGCTTTGCCGTCCATGCATGCCTGCCATGGAACGGATAGCTTGTCTTTCTCGCTTTTCCTGCATGCTGCGCTTCCATTCCACGACTTTTCTCGGACTTCGGCATGATTAACCGGGCGGGTCCTCTCAACGACACTCCATGCTTACCCCCCGACCCGCGGCGTGTCGCGCGATCGATCCCGTTCATCGGAGGCACAAATCACATATTTGACCTGAGAACGAAATCAAATCATGATCTGACCTGGTCTTAAAAAAATTCATATAACAGATCGTTTTGTGTGGTGCTCGACAGCCGGGCGCTGCACTGCAGTATGCAACGCCTTTGTCTCAGGCGTCGCACCAGGGCCGTACCTTTAAAATTCAGGGCCTGGTGCAAAATCAAAATTAGGTCCTGTTTTAAAAATATAAATTAAAACATTTTGTGTAAGTTATTGCGATGCCACAGATTTTTTTCAGCGAATTCACATTTTATATTAAAAATGTAAATCTACCCAAGAAGAAAATATTAATGAAGTAGTAGAACGAACAAAAATGATCGGAGTAGAAACTAATTAGAGGGGTGAAATGTTGGAGACCATGAATGGCAGCACATGGGATCGGATCGCTCTACTAAGAACCATGCAGTGAATGAGAGACAAAAATACACACACAAACACACACACGGACATGAGGTTGGCCTGAATTTTAGGATGAGTCCTTTTCATATAATTCCATCTTAAAAGCTCATTACTATCTCTGATTTTGGGGCCCCTGGAATTTGGAGGCCCTGTGCAACTGCTCCGGTTGCACATGCCAAGATACGAGTCTGCGTCGCACGCCCGGCCAGCGTGGCAGCCCGGGGCTAGGGGCGGCCCCACAGCCAGCCGTGCAGCGCCCAACACATAGGCGCCACACTTGTAATATGCAACGCCTAGCGCTTAGGTAATGCACAGTGACTTAAGCGCATCGACCCAGCCCAACTAGGCAGTTCTTCCCCCTCTGCAGGAAGTTGCTCTCTGGACAGAGAGCAGCGGCGGCGGCGCCCCATTCGATCCCCCCCATCCCTCTCAGATCTGAAGATTTGAACCGTGGATTCGATCTCAAATCCCTCCTACTAGGGAAACTCCTCCGTTTCCTTTCTTTTCCTCCGTAAATTTGTTGCCATTTAAGAGATTTGTCCAAGATTTGGTGGAACCCTTGATTTTGCTTGATTTGCTTGATTTAGGATGTGTAGTCATAGTTGTACTACCGTAATGTTGTTCATTAGTTCACAATATATGATTCTTGTTAGTGAAACCCTAGATTGTTTAGTTTTTTTAGATATATATGAGATGCCTATTTTTGTAGATAACTATGAGCTGTTGAGTTTTGTAGACATATATGAGATGCTTAGTTTTTTTAGATATATATTAGATGTTGAGTTTATTTGAAATATGAGATGTTGAGTTTTTTGATATATATATATATATATATATATATATATATATATATATATATATATATATATATATATATATATATATATATGTGTGTGTGTGTGTGTGTGTGTGTGTGTGTGAGAATTTACAATCATTTATTTATTGTGCAAGAAGAACATGTTGAGATTGTTGTAGTTGAACACATATGAGATGTTTAGTGTATACCGATATTTGAGATGAAAATGAACTCATATATGTTTATTGTTTGAACTTTGTAAGGATGGTTTGGCTTCTCGACGATGTCTACGACACACAACACCATGCCTTCATGATGCGCGAGAAGGAGATGGTAATAATGAGTAATCTAAATATTTTGCAGATTTGCCTTTAGTTGAAATTGACATGCCCTAAGATTTTTCATTTCTTGTTTTTTGCAGAAGCTTGAACCTCTGAAGATTCGGTATCACGGGGTCTCTGGTCCTTCCATGCCTTACAATGAGCGGTACACACCCTACATCCAGCAGGCATGACTCCTCCCGTGGATTCAGTTGGTCAGCCGGTCCACGCCGAACTTCAACGCTCCACTAGTGACCTCTCTTGCTGATCAATGGAGGCCAGAGATGCACAATTTCCATCTTCGAACTGGGAAGATGACCGTGACGCTCGAGGATGTCGCCTTGATCACCGGGCTTCCTATCAATGGGAGGCCTCTATGTATGAGCACCGATTCTGATGGGTGGCGTGAGCAGATGATTGCTCTTATCGGTATGGCTCCTACCGAGGCTGAGGCTGATGTAAAGGAGGGAGAAGAGCAGAAGAAGAAGGAAAGGAAAGCAGCCGGAGCTGCTTTCACGTGGATTCAAGCAAACTTTGCACATTGCCCTGCGGATGCCACTGATGATGTGATACATGCACATGCTCGTGTCTATATGTGGTACGTTGTCTCGAGGACTTTGTTTCCGGACTCCACAGGCAAGAACGCTCCATGGATGTGGCTGAAGGCGTTGACCGTCTTCGATAACGGATGGAGCTGGGGTTCAGCGACTCTTGCTTACTTGTACCGACAGGTAGTTGGTTTGTTTTGCTATCAAGTCATTTCTTCATTAGCAATGCAACCTTGTTGTCAAGTTAACATTGTTTTCTTTCATATGCAGCTGGATGATGCGTGTTGCAGGATCATAGGTAGTCCAGACATTGGTGGTAATATGCTTTTGCTTTCTGTATGGAGTTTGGAGCGTCTGTCTGTTGGATACCCGAAGAGCGTCACATTTAATCCTTGGGATGAAGATGGCGAATTACGACACCCCACTTGGGCTTACAAGTGGGATGTGGTATCTGAGATGATGAACAATGTCAGTCTCATGTACCAGAAGTACATTGCCGAGGTGGACACAATTACAACTGAGCAGGTAACAAGGTCATTACTTCAGTCATTTCTCATGCTTGCCTGAAAAATAGTCATCAATTTTGCATTGTTACCCTATTTCATAGGTGGTATGGCAGCCATATGGTGCCGATGAGAGACTTGGGTACACCGAGGAGTTTGCCATCAACCTGATGTGCTTGCAGGATAGGGATCTCTGGCTTATGCGGTGCCCACTGATATGCAGGTTGAGTTTCATTTTCCACATCGCGTGTATCATCAGTTTGGTCTGTTCCAGCCTCACCCGCCGGAGTGGGTGGACACGGACAAAGCACTTCATGCGTAAGAGAGCATGAACTGTATTGACTAAGCATCACCACTCCTTTTTGATTGTGCTAATGTTTAGTTTTGGACCATGTAGGTTGGACAGGAGAAAGCAGCGGAAGATAAAGGACTGGGACAAGCATCATGCACAGTATGTTACCCATTTCCATCTTAGTGTGGGGCAAGCTCATAACAGTGCACGCGGCCAGCTTCTTGAGCATAGCTCACTTGCTTTCGATAACTACCTACGATGGTTTCTTGAAAATACTCGAGTTGAGATATGCCCGCCGGCATACAACGATGATATTCTTGAAGAGCCCACACACTTTGAGGATGTATTGAAGCGGGGGTACAACAAAGATATCAGGGAAGGGCAAGGAGTCCCTGCTGTTCCGGTGATTAACTATGTGGTAAAGTGTTCCCTTCTTTACTTTCCCGTTGGCCGTATTACACATGTTTGAATGGCTAATGTGTTCATTCGTTCTCATCTGCAATGCAACCAGATCAAGGAAGCAGCTGATGAAAGCCAGTTTCCCCTTCTTGTCATGTGCCGAGTCCTCATCTTACGCCTTGCGAGCCTTTGCAAGCTTTCTTGCCCTCTCCTCCTCACGAGCAAGTTTCACTTGGCGTGCCCTCTCCTCCTCTCGTTTCTTCCGCTCCATCCTCTCCTTCTAACGACGCTCTTCCTCCAAGCCTCTTCAAAACGATTCTTCGAACCGCCGCTGCGGCCTAAGACAATCTTGATATTGGTCCTTTTGGACATCGTCTGGCACTTCATGATCTATCCACGTGAAGTACTTGCATAGAGGAGGCGGTGACTGCATAAATTTTATTTGTTAGTGTTGACACACATTTGAGAGTAACATTTTACTTCTCGAGCTTACTGGTGGTTGGTCATAGGCGTTTGTTGGAAGTGCACGATCATAAGCATAGTTCGGGCATACAAAATATCTCCGCCCTTCCGTCCAGGATTTCTTTCGGTCGGTGGACACCTTCACCTTGCAAACATCTCCACACCAACATGGCGGGATGTTGACATCTTTCTCCTTCACCTTGTCCAAAGATGCGTCCTCTCACTTGTTCGGCATGTCTTCTTGGTTAGCATACGGTGACCTCGTCATGGATGTCAGGACCCCGACTCAATGCCACATCGATCTAGCATGTAACACCTCATATCACTTTGCGGCCTCACGCACGGTATTCCCACGGGTGTCGCCTTACCTTTGCCCGGGACCGTTTGCGCCTTTTGGCACACGTATATGACAGTGTCGCTAGCATCCATATGATAAGGAGCCCGGGCTGACATGGCTAGTCGTAAACCCAAAGCGGCACAGACTTACAGGGACAGGCATCCATGACCCAGCATCGAACGTGTCGGTCATCAGCGAGTGAATCCAGGCTGTAGCACTGGGCTAGCAGGACTCCGGTGAACCGGGCTGTAGCGGGCTAACAGGACTCCGGTATTCATCGCGTGACATTTCCCCGAAGGGACAGACACAGGAACGAAGAAGGACACATGCCGGCCAGCCTAAGTGTTCCGGAGCAGTAGCAAGCTACCATGGCTCAGTGGAAACACTAGGAGACATTTCCCCGGTAAGAGAGGCTACTAAAGATAAACAACTAGATGGTCAGATCCCACACATACCAAGCATTTCAATAACATACACACAATATGCTCGATATGTGCAAATACAACATGGCATCACAACATGACTCTACGACTCAAGTAATTTATTCAATAGGCTCCGAGGAGCGAGATATTACAAACATGGGTCTCATGACCCAACACTCAGAGCATACAAGTCAAAGCACAAGCGGAAGCTATCATGTCTGAGTACAGACATCTATAAATGAAAAAGGCTGAGAAGCCTGACTATCTATCAGATCCTGCCGAGGGCACAAGATCGTAGCTGAGGTATCAAGCTAAACGTCGAAGTCCACGTGAAACTACTAGCGAGACCGAAGTCTCTCTGCAAAAACATAAAATAGGCAAACGTGAGTACAAATGTACCCAGCAAGACTTACATCAGAACTATCTACATATGCATCATTATCAACAAAGGGGTGGTGGGGTTTAACTGCAGCAAGCCAGCTTTGACTCGGTGGCTATCCTGAACTACGACTGCAAGTAACTCTTTTGAGGTGGCGCACACGAGTCCACATATTCACCATATCAATACACCACTATGGATCCGCTCCCGTCTCCCTACGAGAACGCCATCCATAGCACTCACGCTTATCTTGCGTATTTTAGAGTATCCACTTTCACTTGTCTATGAACTGATATAAGCAACCCAGAAGTCCTTTTCCGCGGACACGGCTATTCGAATAGATGATGTTAACCCTGCAGGGGTGTACTTCTTCATACATGTTTCCACCACTTAGCGTCTGCACACGACATGTGCTCGGCAGACTTCAAGCGAAAGCCGACGTGGGTGTAGACCACGACCTACCTAAACACTCAAGTCTCTAGTCCAGGTTTATCGCCTATTCGGGTTCCATCCATGAGGAGATCCGGCCGGAGTTTCGCTCACAGCCCCAAACGATGTGAACAGGGTTCCGTGACACCAAACGGGCGCCCGGTTACACCCGGCCACGTGCCTACCGCATCACAGCCCACCCCTACGGTCAGCGCTGTCCACGGCCTCCAGCATACTACAAACACCAGAAACTACTTGCAACTCCTGGACAGAGGACAAGGGTGAATAAGAAGTCGAGCGGGGTCATATTTCAGGGCCCAATGTATGGTAGTAGCTGAATCATGGATCACAAACACAGAACTCAGTTCCTGAGGACGGCTGCAATGAGACAACCCACCATGTACTCCTACATGGCCTCTCACCGCTACCTTTACCAAATCGTGTTCACACACTTAGCTCACACACAGTAGGACATGTTCACACGCCTCTGATTCATCCCCGATGAATCAGACCTGACTCAACTCTAAGCAGTAGCAGGCATGACAAACAAGCATGAATGAGTAGGCACAACAGGGCTCAAACAACTCCTACTCATACTAGTGGGTTTCATCTATTTACTGTGGAATGACAGGTCATGCAAAGGATAAAGGGGTTCAGCTACCGCAGCAAGTAACAGATGAATCGGTGTTGTCCTAATGCAGTAAAAGAGAGCAGGAGCGAGAGAGTAGGATTGTATCGGAATGAACAAGGGGGTTTTGCTTGCCTGGCACTTCTGAAGATAACATTGAGTCTTCATCAGTGTCAACGATCACATCATCGGTATCACGTCTATCGAGAGGGGACAAATACCGGCAACACAGAAGGGAACACAATCAATGCAATGCACAATATGATGCATGCTATGACATGGCAATATGAATGTGTTTTGGGCTAATGCAACTAGCAACAGATTAAATGAAGTTGGTTTGAATACAAGATTCAAATTCAAACTCCATATGTGGTTATTTAAATGTCATTCACTTCATTTGTCCTAAACAGTAGTGATAAGTTGTTCTAACATGCATGAAAATGGTACAGATGGATTCCTTGAATTTTTCTGATAATTTTTCATATATAATTATTTAATTTGGAGTTACGGTTAATTTTCTATGATTTTTAGAAGTTTTAGGCATTTTCTGGAATTTCCTGAATATAATTAAATCCAGAAAATACTTTATGACATCAGCAGTGCGTCATGCTTGCATCAGCAAGTCAACAGGGCTGCCCCGGGTCAAACCTGACGTGTGGGGTCCACACGTCAGTGACACAGGGACTAATCCCGCGTTGACCCGGGCTGGTTAGCTTTGACTAAGCCCTGGGGCCCACTTGTCAGCGTCAGTAGGTGGGGGGGTTAGTGACTAATTAACTAAGCCACGTCAGCCTGCCGGAGTTCTGGCCGGCGGCGACCATTAGCGCGGCGGCGAGAGTGGTTTTGGCCACTCCGGCGACCAAATGGGCCGCGGAGGGCATCTAGGAGGAGCTGGGGACGAGCCGAAGCTCCTGGTGGAGTCAGTTGCGCTCGGGGCGGCCGGAATCGGTGCCGACGGCGAGCGAGGCGGCGGCCGGAGCTCGGGTGTGCTCGGGTTCGGCGTTACACGGCACGGCGAGGTCAGCTGAGGGTCTCTACGGATTACTGGGGTCGTCAGGAGCACTCGAAGGCAACGAGCGCAGGTGGAGGACCCCGGGAGCACGAGGCTCACCGGCCATGGCGGACGGCGGCTTCGGGTGCTTGTGGGGCGGCGGCTACAGGGTGCGCGAGAGAGAGAGAGGTGAGGGGAAACGACGGCAAGCTCACAGGGATGCAGCAGGGTGGCTCAGTGGGCTCGGAGACGCACCGGAGCCGACGAATTTGACGAAGATGGCCGGCGGGTCCGAGGTAGAAGACGACGGCGATGGCGGCGATGCAGGGCTTCCGGAGGGCTGTGGAACGGTGGGGAGGAAGAGGGGGTCGAGGCGGAGCTCCTGGGTGCATCGGCGAGGCTAGGGGTGGCCGGTGGCCATGGGTACGGCGACGATGACGGCGAGCTCCGCTCGGTGGTGTGCGCGGGAGGGAAGCAGAGGAGGGAACGGGGTCCAGGGGAAGAGAGGGGAGGTGCAGGGGGCGAGGGGGAGTGCGTGGCGCCCTCGGGTGCCTCCAGCGGCGAGCGGGTAAGCAGGAGGTGGCCGGAGCGTGCGCGCGCGCGTCGGGCACACGCCCTCCTGCCTACTGGCAGGAGGTTGAAGACGGTGGCGACCGGGGTGGGCTGGGCCGCACAGTGCTGGACCAGCACAGGAGCTGGGCCGGCTCTGGTGGGCTGCACGGGTGAGGCCAGGTAAGTACTGTCCCTTTTAATTTTTCTGTTCTGTTTTCCTTTTTTTTAATCTGTTTTGCCACTGTTTTGAATTTAAAAATAATTCAAACAATGCCAAAACTCCTCTGAATATTTTATACTGCTAGATGGACTTTTCCAAAAGCTTATAAACTATTTCAGGGGTATTTAAATTATATTCTAATTATATGAATATAATTCAAATTCAAATAGCTAATGAATTAAATCCAAAGTCCCAAAAATAATTCTTTAAAAATGTTCAATATTTTGGTTGGGACCAGAACCCTTACCAAAAATTATCAAACATTTAAGAAGAGCCTTTTGGAGCAATGAATAAGATTTCTAGGGTTTTTGCCCCTCTTTTATTTAGGGTTTTGAGGCTTCCAATATTTCCTCAGTTCAAATTTCAGAATTTAAACATGATGCACACATGAAGCTAACCTAGAGCAATGCCTGAAGCTAGGGATGTGACAACTCACCCCCACTAAACAAGAATCTCGTCTCGAGATTCAAGCGTAGGGTAGAACGAAGGGGAAACGCAAACTAGTACAATCTTCACGATCCAGGTTGCACTTCATAGGAACGTTGATTCGATCACCATTATTGTCTTGAAGTCTTGCTCTGAGAAATCCTGCCAACATGACCTGGAGGGAAGGAGACTCTAGAAGGGTCGATCTTCTCGAAGATCGAACAACTCACGGAATGAGACATAGCAACATCTCTTGAGCTGGGAGACGAAGCACAGATCTGAAGGAATGGAGTGAGACAGATGACGAAGGTTCACTAGGTAGACAACGATTCCACGCTTAAGAAGGTGGTAAACGATTGCCAACGTAGCGAAGAGTTGAGTTGCCATGATACCACGACGAAACATCCTGGAGGAAGGTGATCGTAGAGTATTACCTTAAGTGGCAAAAAGAATTACTTTTGATTCAGAGATCATTGAAACTCTTCATACCAGCATAAGGCAATTCACAACGATCGTTTGGAGGGGGTCTGTAGAATGGCATACTCGGACTTGGATGATGTGGATTACCTTGTTGAAGACAACGTAATGGATGAATTTGCTTATCACCGGAGGTGGAAGAGACCCATGGTAGAATGGCACATTGGCGGTGCAAGCTGGGAACAAAATGCAAATGCTGGGAATGATTCTGGTAACTGAGGAAGAACCCAACACTAGAGAGTTGATTCACTGTTTGATTAGGTCATAGCATTGCCGAGGAAAACTGAGAGGAATCCCAGTTAGTGCCGATAATAACACCTAGCGCTTGTGCGTGCTCTCAAGAACTTGAGCATTTCCATATTCATCAAGGTTTTACCAACATCCGTGTCAAGGGTCCGGTAACACAACTTACTACCATGATGAATGGTGATGGAGGATGCAGATGCAAAGGAAAATAACACCTTCTCAGATTTCACCTTAGCGAGGCCAAGGAAACAAAATCTAGATGATCGACCGAGAGACATTTAGCACTCCGCTTCTAATGTTCTCCTTGATGTGCTAGTGTATCCCATTCATGGATACGGTTTGATATCTAGAACATCAAGTTAAAAGGTCGGACTTCAGAAACACAATAATCATAAGGCACAACTAGGAAGTAAATCCTACGAAGTCCTTATGGGAAGGTGGCCAATTTCATCAAATAGGATACTATAATAATAGGTCTACCGGATGGGTGTGTTGGCCACGACATCCACCTTACCGGTTATCGAGAGACCAATATTATAGTTCTTGGGAAATGTTCCAACCCATCATATCTGCCTGAGATTCAGATCTGGTTGGTGTCAGGATATTCCAGACTCATCGAGTCTAGGAAGAAAATGAAAGTTTGCAACACAAGTCGACGAGATGACGTTGCGGGATTCTCGGGAGATGAACTACGATAGCAAGCTCCAAAACATGAGCTGGTTCTGCTACAAACATGTGAACATGTTGTCCAAGACAAGCATGACCACAAGGTAGTCTTATAATAAAACACTACCGAGTTCAGGAGGGGAAACCATCATTAATGACATCGAAGTCTCCACGCGTGGAAGTCCAAAGAGTTCACCTTGGACAGACTCCTTTATCTTTGAACAACTCAATCAGTGGCTTGGTGTGCTAGGATATACATATAGCATGGAGGTTGCAAATCTCCAGACCACAGAATACTTCGCACGTATGCATGACTGACTTGGGATGATTCCAGAGGAAGCAAAACTAACTTTCTCAAATTCACGGCGGCATCTTTCACCAAATGCACGTGTAAAAAAGGAAGTCACTCCTTTCATCAACAAATACTTCATGAGCTAGCATGAAGAAAATGCTTTCAAAAGTTTCCAACACTAGCTTAATGTCCAACAAAATCATGGAGGAGATAAGGATGTTGTCAATGGGCTCAACAACAATTCATCTGGGTTTCCTTTTAAAAGGAATTCCATAGTTAAGTGAACAAGGGATAGCATTGGTCAGGCCAAAGATGTAATGGTGTATGCTCGAGGGATCAACCACGAGTAAGACAACATTACGAATATCGTTGGTTCTGATTTGATTTGACGATAGCCCACACTCAAATCAAAGGATTGATAAGACAATAGATCCAGCAACTGATCACAGGGACCAATCGATGAAGATATCATCTTTCTTCAACACACACTACACAAGAATATCCCTTTGGAACGAACTAAGTCAGGCAAGCTTTTATCTTCCAACTCTCCAAGTTGTCGTTTAGCTTAACCAACTAGCTCAGGGGTATCCAACACGGATTCTTGGAGAAAGGGTGGTTTACAATAAACCAACTTGATCACGAGCTCAACATAGCGGTCAGGTGACAACCTGGTAATACTTCTGAGAAGATATTCAGAAAATCACGAACCACCGGTATGTTACTAAGCTCGAGAACAATCTTGCTTTTGAGGGCAAGACGATATAATCAAATGAGTGAGGACTTGACAAGATCCTAACTCATCAATCGAAGGGTGCACCGAAATAAGGACTAGGTAGCACGATCAGTCTTAGAAGGATGATTCGAAAACCAACATACTAAGAATGAAATTATTATCCTTTAACTACCAAGCAACAGAGTTGCTAGCAGTATTGATTTCATACATCACAATTCATTTGTCGGTATTCCGGTTGCATCAACACGAAGACCGAGGAATGACTAATGACGGCAAGAAGTATCACTGTACCAGGAGTTCATAGGATGGGGTGCAATTCCTATAACAATCCCGATTTAAAGATGGTAATACTCCAAGGTAGAACAGAACGAAAGCTGGATTAGCAATTTGATCTGCGGAGCACAACTTCTCTGACCCAATCCTGGATATGGAAGAGGTACTGGAGTTTGTTTCTCCTAGTCATTCTGCGATAGAATGGCTTGACGGACCACAAGAGTAATAGGCATCGATAAACGAACGCACGCATACTCTTGGCTATCAATTGATAGACGAGGTCAGAATGCAACTAAAGAGAGACAACTCAAGGAACATATGATTTTCTGAGTTGTGGATGCATGGTTTAGCATGTCAAACGAATTCCACATGTTTCTTCCGGATAACCCATGCAGAAAAGTAGAACTGGCAGAGTCACAATATATAACGGAGAACTCATCAAGAATAATCCTGTTGTGATATTTCAGTTCAACGAGGAACTTCTGCCATAAGTAGTTCATGGTATTTGGAAGAAGAAGATACCACGGACTTTAAGGACTATCGCAAAGGTTACTAATATCCTAAAGGAACTAGCAAACACTATCAACATGAAGTAAGTAGAGTGAATCTCGGGTTCAAAGCCCAAGGAGTAGAATACCTACTACTAAGTGGCATCACGGGATGCTTTCGAGAATAAAAGCCAGAATCATCACACTGGGGATCACAAAACATTGCTAGATTACTAGGTGACTCCCTAAACACCTAGGGCCATAATAGTATCTCCAACATATATGTCAAGGTAACGGAGTACCTCAACTCACTGATTAGTGTGGTTAATCTGGCCCATGGGAACATCGAAACAGGAAGAAAGGATTTGCAATTGCATCAGACTATTTAGAAACCTGGAATGACTCGGACAGCATAACGGCTGTAAATGCTCAGAAGAGATTTAAGACATTCACAAAAAATGGTGGCATAACCACTCAGAAGCACAATATCAAGGTTTCGAGATCAACAATTAACATACGGAAGTAGTAGGAACTGAACTGAGACTTAAATCCAACAATCTTATAAGTCCACTGATTAGTAAGACGTGATCCTGATAGAAAGAAGAGAAAGCCTAGTTCTTAATCCCCGCAGGAAAAATAAGATGACTCAGATCAGAAGGCATAAGGTACAAGGAGTAAAAAGAGCCTTACGTTCCATCCCACAATCAATTCCCTTATATAACTAAAGAATTTCTAGACTCAACTTCGACCAGTTTGGCTTGGTAATCCTACAGGCAGTCAAGCTCTGATACCAACGCTGTCAGGACCCCGACTCAATGCCACATCGATCTAGCATGTAACACCTCATATCACTTTGCGGCCTCACGCACGGTATTCCCACGGGTGTCGCCTTACCTTTGCCCGGGACCGTTTGTGCCTTTTGGCACACGTATATGACAGTGTCGCTAGCATCCATATGATAAGGAGCCCGGGCTGACATGGCTAGTCGTAAACCCAAAGTGGCACAAACTTACAGGGACAGGCATCCATGACCCAGCATCGAACGTGTCGGTCATCAGCGAGTGAATCCAGGCTGTAGCACTGGGCTAGCAGGACTCCGGTGAACCGGGCTGTAGCGGGCTAACAGGACTCCGGTATTCATCGCGTGACATTTCCCCGAAGGGACAGACACAGGAACGAAGAAGGACACATGCCGGCCAGCCTAAGTGTTCCGGAGCAGTAGCAAGCTACCATGGCTCAGTGGAAACACTAGGAGACATTTCCCGGTAAGAGAGGCTACTAAAGATAAACAACTAGATGGTCAGATCCCACACATACCAAGCATTTCAATAACATACACACAATATGCTCGATATGTGCAAATACAACATGGCATCACAACATGACTCTACGACTCAAGTAATTTATTCAATAGGCTCCGAGGAGCGAGATATTACAAACATGGGTCTCATGACCCAACACTCAGAGCATACAAGTCAAAGCACAAGCGGAAGCTATCATGTCTGAGTACAGACATCTATAAATGAAAAAGGCTGAGAAGCCTGACTATCTACCAGATCCTGCCGAGGGCACAAGATCGTAGCTGAGGTATCAAGCTAAACGTCGAAGTCCACGTGAAACTACTAGCGAGACCGAAGTCTCTCTGCAAAAACATAAAATAGGCAAACGTGAGTACAAATGTACCCAGCAAGACTTACATCAGAACTATCTACATATGCATCATTATCAACAAAGGGGTGGTGGGGTTTAACTGCAGCAAGCCAGCTTTGACTCGGTGGCTATCCTGAACTACGACTGCAAGTAACTCTTTGAAGTGGCGCACACGAGTCCACATATTCACCATATCAATACACCACTATGGATCCGCTCCCGTCTCCCTACGAGAACGCCATCCATAGCACTCACGCTTATCTTGCGTATTTTAGAGTATCCACTTTCACTTGTCTATGAACTGATATAAGCAACCCAGAAGTCCTTTCCGCGGACACGGCTATTCGAATAGATGATGTTAACCCTGCAGGGGTGTACTTCTTCATACATGTTTCCACCACTTAGCGTCTGCACACGACATGTGCTCGGCAGACTTCAAGCGAAAGCCGACGTGGGTGTAGACCACGACCTACCTAAACACTCAAGTCTCTAGTCCAGGTTTATCGCCTATTCGGGTTCCATCCATGAGGAGATCCGGCCGGAGTTTCGCTCACAGCCCCAAACGATGTGAACAGGGTTCCCGAGATACCAAACGGGCATCCGGTACACCCGGCCACGTGCCTACCGCATCACAGCCCACCCCTACGGTCAGCGCTGTCCACGGCCTCCAGCATACTACAAACACCAGAAACTACTTGCAACTCCTGGACAGAGGACAAGGGTGAATAAGAAGTCGAGCGGGGTCATATTTCAGGGCCCAATGTATGGTAGTAGCTGAATCATGGATCACAAACACAGAACTCAGTTCCTGAGGACGGCTGCAATGAGACAACCCACCATGTACTCCTACATGGCCTCTCACCGCTACCTTTACCAAATCGTGTTCACACACTTAGCTCACACACAGTAGGACATGTTCACACGCCTCTGATTCATCCCCGATGAATCAGACCTGACTCAACTCTAAGCAGTAGCAGGCATGACAAACAAGCATGAATGAGTAGGCACAACAGGGCTCAAACAACTCCTACTCATACTAGTGGGTTTCATCTATTTACTGTGGAATGACAGGTCATGCAAAGGATAAAGGGGTTCAGCTACCGCAGCAAGTAACAGATGAATCGGTGTTGTCCTAATGCAGTAAAAGAGAGCAGGAGCGAGAGAGTAGGATTGTATCGGAATGAACAAGGGGGTTTTGCTTGCCTGGCACTTCTGAAGATAACATTGGGTCTTCATCAGTGTCAACGATCACATCATCGGTATCACGTCTATCGAGAGGGGACAAATACCGGCAACACAGAAGGGAACACAATCAATGCAATGCACAATATGATGCATGCTATGACATGGCAATATGAATGTGTTTTGGGCTAATGCAACTAGCAACAGATTAAATGAAGTTGGTTTGAATACAAGATTCAAATTCAAACTCCATATGTGGTTATTTAAATGTCATTCACTTCATTTGCCCTAAACAGTAGTGATAAGTTGTTCTATCATGCATGAAAATGGTACAGATGGATTCCTTGAATTTTTCTGATAATTTTTCATATATAATTATTTAATTTGGAGTTACGGTTAATTTTCTATGATTTTTAGAAGTTTTAGGCATTTTCTGGAATTTCCTGAATATAATTAAATCCAGAAAATACTTTATGACATCAGCAGTGCGTCATGCTTGCATCAGCAAGTCAACAGGGCTGCCCCGGGTCAAACCTGACGTGTGGGGTCCACACGTCAGTGACACAGGGACTAATCCCGCGTTGACCCGGGCTGGTTAGCTTTGACTAAGCCCTGGGGCCCACTTGTCAGCGTCAGTAGGTGGGGGGGGGTTAGTGACTAATTAACTAAGCCACGTCAGCCTGCCGGAGTTCTGGCCGGCGGCGACCATTAGCGCGGCGGCGAGAGTGGTTTTGGCCACTCCGGCGACCAAATGGGCCGCGGAGGGCATCTAGGAGGAGCTGGGGACGAGCCGAAGCTCCTGGTGGAGTCAGTTGCGCTCGGGGCGGCCGGAATCGGTGCCGACGGCGAGCGAGGCGGCGGCCGGAGCTCGGGTGTGCTCGGGTTCGGCGTTACACGGCACGGCGAGGTCAGCTGAGGGTCTCTACGGATTACTGGGGTCGTCAGGAGCACTCGAAGGCAACGAGCGCAGGTGGAGGACCCCGGGAGCACGAGGCTCACCGGCCATGGCGGACGGCGGCTTCGGGTGCTTGTGGGGCGGCGGCTACAGGGTGCGCGAGAGAGAGAGAGGTGAGGGGAAACGACGGCAAGCTCACAGGGATGCAGCAGGGTGGCTCAGTGGGCTCGGAGACGCACCGGAGCCGACGAATTTGACGAAGATGGCCGGCGGGTCCGAGGTAGAAGACGACGGCGATGGCGGCGATGCAGGGCTTCCGGAGGGCTGTGGAACGGTGGGGAGGAAGAGGGGGTCGAGGCGGAGCTCCTGGGTGCATCGGCGAGGCTAGGGGTGGCCGGTGGCCATGGGTACGGCGACGATGACGGCGAGCTCCGCTCGGTGGTGTGCGCGGGAGGGAAGCAGAGGAGGGAACGGGGTCCAGGGGAAGAGAGGGGAGGTGCAGGGGGCGAGGGGGAGTGCGTGGCGCCCTCGGGTGCCTCCAGCGGCGAGCGGGTAAGCAGGAGGTGGCCGGAGCGTGCGCGCGCGCGTCGGGCACACGCCCTCCTGCCTACTGGCAAGAGGTTGAAGACGGTGGCGACCGGGGTGGGCTGGGCCGCACAGTGCTGGACCAGCACAGGAGCTGGGCCGGCTCTGGTGGGCTGCACGGGTGAGGCCAGGTAAGTATTGTCCCTTTTAATTTTTCTGTTCTGTTTTCCTTTTTTTTAATCTGTTTTGCCACTGTTTTGAATTTAAAAATAATTCAAACAATGCCAAAACTCCTCTGAATATTTTATACTGCTAGATGGACTTTTCCAAAAGCTTATAAACTATTTCAGGGGTATTTAAATTATATTCTAATTATATGAATATAATTCAAATTCAAATAGCTAATGAATTAAATCCAAAGTCCCAAAAATAATTCTTTAAAAATGTTCAATATTTTGGTTGGGACCAGAACCCTTACCAAAAATTATCAAACATTTAAGAAGAGCCTTTTGGAGCAATGAATAAGATTTCTAGGGTTTTTGCCCCTCTTTTATTTAGGGTTTTGAGGCTTCCAATATTTCCTCAGTTCAAATTTCAGAATTTAAACATGATGCACACATGAAGCTAACCTAGAGCAATGCCTGAAGCTAGGGATGTGACAATGGAACCGGATGAAGCCATGCCTACAAAACCGAGAATTCTTGGTTAACCCTAACCCCCACTTAATAATAACCACAACCCTAACTATACCATAACCCTAACACATAACCCTATCACCAACATCAAACATACAAAACCGAGAATTCGAGTTTGTTGGGGCGGGGGGGGGGGGGGGGGGGGGGGGGGGGGGTGTGGAGTGGGGATGGGTGGGAGGGGGTGAGTGCAAGAACCACTCCCAGTTCATTGTTCTCCACCTCAACCAAAGCGAAAGCCAAAGGCAACACCCGGTTATTGGCAACACTTGCTATTGCAACCAATAAAGTGCCCTTGTATTGTCCTGTCAAGAACGTGCCATCAATGGCGATGACGTGCCAACAATGCTCAAAAGCCCTCATGCATTGCTCAAAGGCCCAAAATGCACGGCCAAATACTCGGATGGTCCTCCCGTTGTGAATCAATTTTTGGTGCCCATGAGGCTCAACCACGTGAACCATGCCTGGGTTTGTGGCGGCCATAGGTAACAACAACCTAGAGAGTCAGTTGTATGCTTCCTCCCAATTGCCATACAACATCTTGAATGCAGCTCACTTCGCCTTCCATGCCTTGCCGTACTTCACCTTGTAATGAAAGATGGCTTTCACATGGTCAATGACACTCTTGATGCTCATTATTGGAAGTGTGGATATTTGGTTGGATAACCTGTAAGCAATGAACTTGGATGTGAGTTGTCTGTGTTGTTGGTACACAAACTCGCCATCCGCATTCTTGTGTCAGCACATGTGACTTGGCGTACAACTCACTATGCGCCAAGTGGGACCTCCTTTCCATGGCCTTGCACACACAATCCATGGACATCTTGGCACTTCACATTTAACCGTGTAACACACATTGACGTCCGAGTTGGCCACTTTATGTGGATGATAATGTGTAACCGAGTAGTTGTCGAGCCACATCTTCAATTCCAAGAAGGATTGAAACTTACAGCCGGGATATATCCCGTTCTTGCTGTCTTCCAAATCACGGTGAGAACTTGGCCTAGCTCCAAGAGATATACATTTGCCACCATCTACAACGGCTTCATCCGTGAGACTAAGATCCTTGAACAATGGTGTCTTGTGGTCCCGCCAGAATACCTTCTTAAATGCTTGGGCCTCCTTGGGCGTGAACCCCTCCTCATCAACTTCTTCATCGGGACCATCGTCATCAGAGTCTGATGCATATGCATGAGAAAAAGGGATGGATTGGTCCATTGTCTCTTGCACATGATATTGCTCAAGATCACCCACATTGTTGTCATGGAGATCAACTTCGTTGTCATCCTCCTCCAACTCATAATTGTCCTCTTCAAAAGCTTCATTTTGGTTGTTTGAAACCAGGCTCAATGTTGGCCAAACTTGTTGCATCAAATGAAGTTCACTAACTTGATCTTTGATTCATGGGTGGGGGAGTACTAGCAACCAACGGGGAGGGGTTCCTGTTCAAATCCAAATGCAAACTAGACTCAACCTTCTTGGAGGCAAATAACTCAAGAGCCTTGTCTAGAGATTCCGCAACCGTCTCCTTGTATGCAACCAATGTTGCTCCGAGTTCACACGCATTGTCTTCCAACGGATGTGCATTCCAAAACCAACGTTATGACTTCCCTCGAACTCAAGAATGTCACTTGGGTCCATCCAATTCAAATCATTCCTCACTTGTTCCAAGACATCCGCATAGCTAGGACTACTCTCAAACACCATGTCAAGCTCATCCGAGTCCGGCTCAACATTGCCTTTCAAAAAGGCCTCTTTATCCACACGAAGAACATAAACACATGTTCTTCGCATCCCCACAATAATAAAAAACACACATATATAAAGTAAGTACTTAACAAAATATTTGCACAAAATACATAAGCCCTAGCATATATATGAAACAATAAGCCTAACCCCCACTTAACAATAACCACAACCCTAACCATAGCATAACCCTAACACCAACATCAAACACACATAACCCTAACCCTAGCATAGTATGAAGCCTAACCATACCAAATTAGCAAAGAAACATAACATGATTCAACACAAATTTCCAAATTCAAGCCAAAACTAGGGTTTCCCCAAACTAGCAAGATTTGAGCAAATATGACAATTCCTATGGATGAAAACGAGGGTATCGGAGGAGATTACCTTAAGGGAGGGGTTGGCTTCGAAATCCATGGTCAAATACTCCTGATTTTCAAGATTTGAGAAGGATTTGAGAGGGGGGGGGAGAGGGGAAGAGAGGAGGGCCGCAAGGCTAAGGGTTTGGGTGGGGTGGGGGTGTGTGGGGTGGGGGTGGGAGGGGAGAGAGGGTGGGGCTAGCCTAAGTGACAAATAGACTGTTCAGCGCCTAAGGGACGGGCGCTGCACATTACAAGTGTGACGCCTAAGTGCTAGGCGTTGTACATTACAAGTGTGGTGCCTATGCGTTGGGCCCTGCACGACTGGCTGTGGGGCCGCCCTGACCCCGGGCTGCCACGCTGGCCGGGCGTGCGACGCCTGAGGCAAAGGCGCTGCATAGTGCAGTGCAGCGCCCAGCTATCGGGCGCCACACAAAACGGTCTGTTATGTGAAAAAATTTCAAGACTAGGTCAGATCGTGATTTGATTTCGTCCTCAGGTCAATTATGTGATTTCTGCCTCCGTTAGACTCGTCCATCGCACTCGCACCATGTGGTTCCAGTTTGGTTTATCGTCAACAAGATGATAGGGCAACGATCGGTCGTTAACGGCATGCCTCTGGACGCTGGACTGGAGTCTCTACCGACACTGTGGACAGGTCGGAAAAGAAGCTACTACTACGTACTCCTACAATACGCTGAACATCTATTCGGCCAACTCCAGCGCACCCCAAATGGACGTCCGGTTTGGCCTGTTTTCTTCCGTTTGGGGCGCAATGGGGTCGCCCATGTCCTCTTGGGCCATTGGGTTGTCGATGCGCCCAACGCACCGCCGTGCCCCAAATCATGTCCGGGGTGGACGTGATTAAAAAAATGCAAAAACTAAAACAAAATGCCGAAAAAATAAAATAAACGCAAACATAAAAACATAAAAGATAATTAAACATCGCGGCCACAAAACGGCCCAGTTTCACATTTCACATAGAAATAATTAACATAAAAAAAGAAATTCGCCGCCCGCGCGCTCCTGCCATGCTCATCGATGCCGTGGTCGTTGCCGTCTTCTCAGTGGCCGCTGTTTTCGTCGTTGCTGATGAGGTCGACGTAGGCCGGCGGCGTCCAGAGGTGGGACGGCGGTGCCTGGTACACGGGAGGTTGCTGGAAGGCGGGAGGTGCCTGCACCACCTCCTCCCATGGCGACGCCACCCGCTCCAGTGATCGTGACAGCGTGGGGCACCAGTTCACGCCCCCTGTGGGTGTCAAAACTGACGGATCTCGTAGTAGGGGTCCTAAGCTAGGCGTCTTGGAGCGATGGTAACATGGACACATGATCTTACCCAGGTTCGGGCTCTCTCAAGGAGATAATACCCTACGTCCTGCTTTTGATTGTATTGATATGAGGACAGTACATAGTACAGGTATCTACCACGAGATTGTAGTAATAAATATGAGATGCTCTATTGACTAGCCTGGACTCGGTATATATATATGCACCATAGGCCTAGGGTTTAGAGGAGTCCTTGTCTTGTGCGCCAAGTCTTGTGGAATCCTCCTTGTATTCGGCATGGGCTGCGTGAAGTGGCCCATTAGTGAATCATCATGGGGGTCCTCGGCCCGACCCACTTGTCAGGAGACGACATGGTGAGTACCCCCTAGTCCCGGACACCGTCAGTAGCCCCCTGAACTGGTCTTCAAGTTGAGGACTGCTACGTCTTGAGCTTGCGTTGGTTTTCCTTGAAGAGGAAATGGTGATGCAGCAATAGTAGTGTAAGTATTTCCCTCAGTTTTTGAGAACCAAGGTATCAATCCAGTAGGAGGCTCCTCACAATTCTCATGCACCTACACAAACAAACAAGAACTCGCAACCAACGGAATAAAGGGGTTGTCAATCCCTTCATGGCCACTTGAGAAAGTGAAATCTGATAGAGATAATATGATACGATAAATATATTTTTGGTACTTTATGATATAGATTGGAAAAGTAAATATGCAAATAAAAGTAGATTGAAAGCTTAAATGATAAGAGATAGACCCGGGGGCCATAGGTTTCACTAGTAGCTTCTCTCAAGATAGCATAACTATTACGGTGGGTGAACAAATTACTGTCGAGCAATTGATAGAAAAGCGCATAGTTATGAGATTATCTAGGCATGATCATGTATATAGGCATCACATCCGTGACAAGTAGTCCGAAATGATTCTGCATCTATTACTATTACTCCACACATCGACCGCTATCCAGCATGCATCTAGAGTATTAAGTTCATGAAGAACAGAGTAACACATTAAGAAAGATGACATGATGTAGAGGGAAAACTCATGCAATATGATATAAACCCAATCTTTTTATCCTTGATGGCAACAATACAATACGTGTCTTGCTGCCCCTGCTGTCACTGGGAAAGGACACCGCAAGATTGAACCCAAAGCTAAGCACTTCTCCCATTACAACAAAGATCAATCTAGTAGGCCAAACCAAACTGATAATTCGAAGAGACTTGCAAAGATAACTTAATCACACATAAAAGAATTTAGAGGAGATTCAAATATTTCTCATAGATAAACTTGATCATAAACCCACAATTCATTGGATCTCGACAAACACACCGCAAAAAGAGTTACATCGAATAGATCTCCAAGAAGAGGAAGGAGAACTTTGTATTGAGAATCAAAGAGAGAGAAGAAGCCATCTAGCTAATAACTATGGACCCGAAGGTCTGTGGTCAACTACTCACAACTCATCGGAGAGGCCTTGGAGATGATGTAGAGGCCCTCCATGATCGATTCCCCCTCCGGCGGAGCGCTGACGAAGGCTCCAAGATGGGATCTCACGGATACAGAAGGTTACGGTGGTGGAAATAGTTTTTCGTGGTCGCTCCTGATGTTTTCGGAGTACATGGGTATATGTAGGAGGAAGAAGTAGGTCGGTGGACGCTCGAGGGGCCCATGAGGTGTCGGTGGGAAACGACACCTATGGGATCACTGGAATCCCTTCTACGGTTGCGGGGCGCGGGGATTGTGAGAAGAGCGGGACTAGCAGATGACACACAGGGATTTACCCAGGTTCGGGCCGCAAAGATGCGTAAAACCCTACGATCCTGCTTTGGTGGTTGTATTAGTATTCTTGAGCTCTTGAACTAGCTCTGGGTGTGATACGTCTCCAACGTATCTATAATTTTTGATTGCTCCATGCTACTTTATCTACTGTTTTAGGCAATATTGGGCTTTATTATCCACTTTTATATTATTTTTGGGACTAACCTATTAACCGGAGGCCCAACCCAGATTTGCTGTTTTATGCCTATTTCAGTGTTTCGAGGAAAAGGAATATCAGACGGAGTCAAAACGGAACGAAATCAATTGGAGAAGTTATTTTTGGAAGGAAAGCAACCTGATAGACTTGAGTGCACGTCAGGGGAGTCCCGGGCTGCCCACGAGGGTGGGGGGCGTGCCCACCTCCCTAGGGCACGCCCCCTGCCTCGTGAGCATCCCGGAGGTCCACCGACGTACCCCTTGCACCCATATATACCTACGTACCCTAAAACTTCCAGAACAGAAGATAGATCGAGAGTTCCGCCGCCGCAAGCCTCTGTAGCCACAAAAAACCTCTCGGGAGCCCGTTTCGGCACCCTGCCGGAGGGGGAACCCATCACCGATGGCCATCTTCATCATCCCGGCGCTATCCATGACGAGGAGGGAGTAGTTCACCCTCGGGGCTGAGGGTATGTACCAGTAGCTATGTGTTTGATCTCTCTCTCTCTCTCGCGTTCTCTCTCGTGTTCCCTTTATGGCACGATCTTGATGTATCCCGAGCTTTGCTATTGTAGTTGGATCTTATGATGTTTATCCCCCTCTACTCTCTTGTGATGAGTTGAGTTTCCCCTTTGAAGTTATCTTATCGGATTGAGTCTTTTATGAGAACACTTGATGTATGTCTTGGTGATCAACTTGCGGGTTTCATGACATTGGGAACCTATGCATAGGGGCTGGCACACGTTCTTGACTCTCCGGTAGTAGCTTTGGGGCACTCTTTGAAGTACTTTGTGTTGGTTGGATGAATTGGAGATTGTGTGATGCATATCATATAATCATGCCCACGGATACTTGAGGTGACAATGGAGTATCTAGGTGACATTAGGGTTTTGGTTGATTTGTGTCTTAAGGTGTTATTCTAGTACGAACTCTTTTATAGATTGATCCGAAAGAATAACTTTGAGGTGGTTTGGTACCCTACCATAATCTCTACGTTTGTTCTCCGCTATTAGTGTCTTTGGAGTGACTCTTTGTTGCATGTTGAGGGATTGTTATATGATCTATCTATGTTATTATTGTTGAGAGAACTTGCACTAGTGAAAGTATGAGCCCCAGGCCTTGTTTCCTATCATTGCAATACCGTTTACGCTCACTTTTATCGCTCGCTACCTTGCTGTTTTTATTATTTCAGATTACAAAAACCTACATCTACTATCTATTTTGCACTTGTATCTTCATCTCTTCACCGAACTAGTGCACCTATACAATTTACCATTGTATTGGGTGTGTTGGGGACACAAGAGACTTTTTGTTATTTGGTTGCAGGGTTGTTTGAGAGAGACCATCTTCATCCTACGTCTCCTACGGATTGATAAACCTTAGGTCATCCACTTGAGGGAAATTTGCTACTGTCCTACAAACCTATGCACTTGTAGGCCCAACAACGTCTACAAGAAGAAGGTTGTGTAGTAGACATCAGGGTGCTGCGGGGTTCAAAAGAGCCGAATCCCTTCTCAGTGTCCCATGGGCCTCCTTTTATAGGCGAAAGGGGTTGCCACAGTGGCACACAGGAGGTGGAAAGTGCTACAGCGTTGCTAGCTTATCGCTGGTGTTACAGGACAAGACGCATTTAATGCAAGGCTTAGGTGTCCCTTCGCTTTATTGAGGACGGGAGCAAGGCCCGTGATGTCTACTACACAACATTCTTCTTGTAGACGTTGTTGGGCCTGCAAGTGCACAAGTTTGTAGGACAGTAGCAAATTTCCCTCAAGTGGACGACCTAAGGTTTATCAATCCGTGGGAGGCGTAGGATGAAGATGGTCTCTCTCAAACAACCCTGCAACCAAATAACAAAGAGTCTCTTGTGTCCCCAACACACCCAATACAATGGTAATTTGTATAGGTGCACTAGTTCGGCGAAGAGATGGTGATACAAGTGCAATATGGATAGTAGATAAAGGTATTTGTAATCTGAAATTATAAAAACAGCAAGGTAACTAATGGCAAAAGTGAGTGTAAACGGTATTGCAATGGTAGGAAACAAGGCATAGGGTTCATAATTTCACTAGTGCAAGTTCTCTCAACAATAATAACATAGATAGATCATATAACAATCCCTCAACATGCAACAAAGAGTCACTCCAAAGACACTAATAGCAGAGAACAAACGAAGAGATTATGGTAGGGTATGAAACCACCTCAAAGTTATTCTTTCGGATCAATCTATTCAAGAGTTCGTACTAGAATAACACCTTAAGACACAAATCAACCAAAGCCCTAATGTCACCTAGATACTCCATTGTCACCTCAAGTATCCGTGGGCATGATTATACGATATGCATTACACAATCTCAGATTCATCTATTCAACCAACACAAAGTACTTCAAAGAGTGCCACAAAGTTTCTACCGGAGAGTCAAGACAAGAACGTGTGCCAACCCCTATGCATAGGTTCATGGGCGGAACCCGCAAGTTGGTCACCAAAACATACATCAAGTGGCACATGATATCCCATTGTCACCACAGATAAGCATGGCAAGACATACATCAAGTGTTCTCAAATCATTAAAAGACTCAATCCGATAAGATAACTTCAAAGGGAAAACTCAATTCATCACAAGAGAGTAGAGGGGGAGAAGCATCATAAGATCCAACTATAATAGCAAAGCTCAGGATACATCAAGATCGTGCCATAGAGGGAACACGAGAGAGAACTCGAGAGAGAGAGAGATCAAACACATAGCTACTGGTACATACCCTCAGCCTCGAGGGTGAACTACTCCCTCCTCGTCATGGATAGCGTCGGGATGATGAAGATGGCCACCGGTGAAGGATCCCCCCTCCGGCAGGGTGCCGGGAAGGGCTCCCGAGAGGTTTCTGGTGGCTACAGAGGCTTGAGGCGGTGGAACTCCCGATCTATGTTGATATTCGATGTCTTTAGGGTACACATGCTTATGTAGGCGAAATAAGTCGGTCGGGGGGGGGGGGGGGTTGCTCGAGGGGCCCACGAGACAGGGGCGCGCGCCCAGTAGGGGGGGGGGCGCCCTCCTATCTCGTGGCCTCCTCGAGGCTCTTCTGACGTGAACTTCAAGTCTCCTGGGTGATATTCTTCCCAAAAATAACGCTGCCGAAGGTTTCATTCCGTTTGGACTCTGTTTGATATTTCTTTTCTTCGAAATACTGAAACAGGCAATAAAACATCAATATGGGTTGGGCCTCCGGTTAATAGGTTAGTCCCAAAAGTAATATAAAACTGTATAATAAAGCCCATAATCATTCAAAACAGATAATAAAATAACATGAATGCTTCATAAATTATAGATACGTTGGAGACGTATCAGCACCCCCAAGCTTAATTCCTGCTCGTCCTCGAGTAGGTAAATGATAAAGAAATAATTTATGAAGTGTGAATGCTAGAGGTGCACAAGTTTGATCAATGATAATTTCAATCACCTTTACTAGCATCATTATACGTCATAACAGTAGTTCATCTCATAAAACTATTCATAATCAAGTAACAAGCTATTCACATGTTAAAGCATAGACCATAAACTTTCTTGAAAACTAGCAAACTTCATTCTTAGTCATCAAACAATTGCAATTCATCCTACTTTCAGGAAGAGTCTATGTCAGAGCTTTGATTTAGCAAACTTCACATACTCTACTATCATATAGTCTTCTACAATTGCTAACACTCACGCAATACTTGTGGTTATGAAGTTTTAATCAGACATAGAGAAAGATTGGGGCTTATAATGTTGCCTCCAAACGTATTCACCTTTGGGTGATGTCAACAATAATAGTTCATGCTAACATATATCCAATTGGATTTATATATCAGGATCACCCCAACACAAAGTGCTTGCCAAAGGATAAAATTAAAAAGGGAAAGGTGAAGATCACCTTGACTCTTGCATAAAGTAAAAGACATAAAGTAAAAGATAGGCCCTTCGCAGAGGGAAGCAGAGGTTGTCATGCGCTTTTAGGGTTGGATACACAAAATCTTAATGCGAAAGAACGTCACTTTATATTGCCCCTTGTATATGGACCTTTATTATGCAGTCCGTCGCTTTTATTGCTTCCATATCAAGTTCGTACAAAGCTTATTTTCTCCACACTAATAAGTCATGCATATTTAGAGAGCAATTTTTATTGCTTGCACCGATGACAACTTACTTGAAGGATCTTACTCAATCCATAGGTAGATATGGTGGACTCTCATGGCAAAACTGGGTTTAAGGATATTTGGAAGCACAAGTAGTATCTCTACTTGGTGCTAGGAATTTTGGCTAGCATGAGGGGGAAAGGCAAGCTCAACATGTTTGAATGATCCATGACAATATACTTTAACTGAGATGTGAGAAAACATAACCCATTACGTTGTCTTCCTTGTCCAACATCAACTCTTTAGCATGTCATACTTAATGAGTGCTCACAATTATGAAAGATGTCTATGATAATATATTTATATGTGAAATCTCTCTTCCTTCAATATTCTTTCATGAATTGTTCAAATGACTAATACAATGCTTGCTAACCGTCAATAAATTTACAACCTCTACTTCTTAGATGTGAAGTCATTACTCCCCATGGGATAAGAAAATGAAACATATATAATTTCAGATTTATGACATTCAACTCATTCAACCATTTACTCAAAGGATATAAGTGAAGCACCCGAGTAAATGAAAAACTGCTCCAAAAAGATATAAGTGAAGAACAATGAGTAGCTAAATAATTATGTAACTATGTGAAGACTCTCTCCCATTTAAGAATTTCAGAACTTGGTATTGTATTCAAGCAGCAAGCAAAGCAAAACAAAATGGCATTGCAAGGATAGCACAACTCATGTGAAGAAGCAAAAACTTAGGCTCAAGCGATACTAACCGATAGTTGTTGAAGAAGAAAGGTGGGATGCCTACCGGGGCATCCCCAAGCTTAGATGCTTGAGACTTCTTGAATTATTATCTTGGGGTGCCTTGGGCATCCCCAAGCTTGAACTTTTGTGTCTCCTTAATTCCTTTCATATGTTGGTTTCTTAAATCTCGTAAGCTTCATCCACACCAAACTCAACAAGAACTTGTGAGATAAGTTAGTATAAAACAATGCAAAACCCTTATCATTCTCTACTATAACAAATCACTAAGATTATTATTCAACATTGAATAATAAATTTCTCTGCATATTTAATACTCCTATCCTCAAATAGAATCATTAAACAAGCAAGCATAGGCAAACAATGCAAACATAACAGCAATCTGCCAAAACAGTATAGTCTATAAAGAATGCAAGAGTATCAATACTTCCCTAACTCCAAAAATAGAAAATTACTACGCTGTAGAAGATTTATCATAGCTCAATATGCAAAAGTATTCAACATTATACCATTCTCTGACTTTTCTAGGGAATTTTTGCAACAGCGGTAAACTTTCTGTTTTCAAACAGCAACATGTATACTAGCAAAATAAGCATGGTAAAGGCTATCTTTGACATTTTTATTGAAACTAAAGATGCAAAACATTATTCTAAATAAAAGCAAGCAAATACTAACAAAAAAAATGACGCTCCAAGCAAAACACATATCATGTGGCGAATAAAAATATAGCTCCAAGTAAAGTTACCGATGAATGAAGACGAAAGAGGGGATGCCTTCCGGGGCATACAAGCTTAGGCTCTTGGTTGTCCTTGAATATTACCTTGGGGTGCCTTGGGAATCCCCAAGCTTAGGCTCTTGCCACTCCTTATTCCATAGTCCATCGAATCTTTACCCAAAACTTGAAAACTTCAACCACACAAAACTCAAGACAAAACTCGTAAGCTCCGTTAGTCTAAGAAAATAAATAACCACTTTGGTACTGTAATGAACTCATTCTAAATTCATATTGGTGTTAAACCTACTGTATTACAACTTCTCTATGGTTCATACCCTTACATACTAGCCATAGATTCATCAAAACAAGCAAACAACACATAGAAAACAGAATCTGTCAAAAACAGAACAGTATGTAGTAATCTGTATCAAACGTATACTTCTAGAACTCAAAAAATTCTTAAGTAAATTGGTGGACCTGAAGAATTTGTCTATTAATCATATGCAAAAATAATAAACCTAAAATCGCTCCTCAGTAAAAAATGGCAGCTATTCTCGTGAGCGCTAAAGTTTCTGTTTTTTACAGCAAGATCATATAGACTTCACCCCTATCTTCCCAAAGGTTCTACTTGGCACTTTATTGAAACAAAAGCTATAAAACATGATTACTATAGTATCATAATCATGTGGACACACAAAAACAGTAAGGGTAAATATTGGGTTGTCTCCCAACAAGCGCTTTTCTTAAATGCCTTTTTAGTTAGGCATGATGATGGCAATGATGCTCACATAAAAGATAAGAATTGAAACATAACGGGAGCATCATGAAGCATATGACTAGCACATTTAAGTCTAACCCACTCCCTATGCATAGGGATTTTGTGAGCAAACAACTTATGGGAACAATAATCAATTAGCATAGGAAGGCAAAACAAGCATAGCTTTAAAATTTTAAGCACATAGAGTGGAAACTTGATATTATTGCAATTCCTACAAGCATATGCTCCTCCCTCATAATAATTTTCAGTAGCATCATGAATGAATTCAAAAATATAACCAGCACCTAAAGCATTGTTTTCATGATCTACAAGCATATAAAATTTACTACTCTCCACATAAGCAAAATTCTTCTCACGAATAATAGTGGGAGCAAACTCAACAAAATAACTATCATGTGAGGCATAATCCAATTGAAAACAAAAATCATGATGACAAGTTTCATGGTTATCATTATTCTTAATATCATACAAGTCATTACAATAATCATCATAGATAGCAACTTTGTTCTCATAATCAATTGGAACCTCTTCCGAAATAGTGGAATCATCACTAAATAAAGTTGACACTCTTCCAAACCCACTTTCATCAATATAATCGTCATAAATAGGAGGCATGCTTTCATCATAATAAATTTGCTCATCAAAACTTGGGGGACAAAAAATACCATCTTCATCAAACATAGCATCCCAAGCTTGTGGCTTTGCATATCATTAGCATCATGGATATTCAAGGAATTCATACTAAAAACATTGCAATCATGCTCATCATACAAAGATCTAGTACCAAACATTATATAGATTTCCTCTTCTAGCACTTGAGCACAATTTTCCTTTTCATCAAACTCACGAAAGATATTAAAAAGATGAAGCGTATGAGACAAACTTAACTCCATTTTTTTGTAGTTTTCTTTTATAAACTAAACTAGTGATAAAACAAGAAACAAAAAGATTCGATTGCAAAATCTAAAGATATACCTTCAAGCACTCACCTCCCCGGCAACAACGCCAGAAAAGGGCTTAGTTGACGGGGTGCGCCGTTTACCTAGCCTCCCTGGCAACGGCGCCAGAAAAGAGCTTTACACAACCTTCTTCTTGTAGACGTTGTTGGGCCTGCAAGTGCACAGGTTTGTAGGACAGTAGCAAATTTCCCTCAATTGGATGACCTAAGGTTTATCAATCCGTGGGAGGCGTAGGATGAAGATGGTCTCTCTCAAACAACCCTGCAACCAAATAACAAAGAGTCTCTTGTGTCCCCAACACACCCAATACAATGGTAATTTGTATAGGTGCACTAGTTCGGCGAAGAGATGGTGATACAAGTGCAATATGGATAGTAGATAAAGGTATTTGTAATCTGAAATTATAAAAACAGCAAGGTAACTAATGGAAAAAGTGAGCGTAAACGGTATTGCAATGGTAGGAAACAAGGCATAGGGTTCATACTTTCACTAGTGCAAGTTCTCTCAACAATAATAACATAGATAGA
This sequence comes from Triticum aestivum, assembly GCF_018294505.1. Taxonomy (NCBI): domain Eukaryota; kingdom Viridiplantae; phylum Streptophyta; class Magnoliopsida; order Poales; family Poaceae; genus Triticum; species Triticum aestivum. The sequence continues at coordinate 81,716,622 of NC_057813.1, read as the reverse complement.
TCATATAACAATCCCTCAACATGCAACAAAGAGTCACTCCAAAGACACTAATAGCAGAGAACAAATGAAGAGATTATGGTAGGGTACGAAACCACCTCAAAGTTATTCTTTCGGATCAATCTATTCAAGAGTTCGTAATAATAGAATAACACCTTAAGACACAAATCAACCAAAACCCTAATGTCACCTAGATACTCCATTGTCACCTCAAGTATCCGTGGGCATGATTATAGGATATGCATCACACAATCTCAGATTCATCTATTCAACCAACACAAAGTACTTCAAAGAGTGCCCCAAAGTTTCTACCGGAGAGTCAAGACAAGAACGTGTGCCAACCCCTATGCATAGGTTCATGGGCGGAACCCGCAAGTTGGTCACCAAAACACACATCAAGTGGCACGTGATATCCCATTGTCACCACAGATAAGCACGACAAGACATACATCAAGTGTTCTGAAATCATTAAAAGACTCAATCTAATAAGATAACTTCAAAGGGAAAACTCAATTCATCACAAGAGAGTAGAGGGGGAGAAGCATCATAAGATCCAACTATAACAGCAAAGCTCAGGATACATCAAGATCGTGCCATAGAGGGAACACGAGAGACAACTCGAGAGAGAGAGATCAAACACATAGCTACTGGTACATACCCTCAGCCTCGAGGGTGAACTACTCCCTCCTCGTCATGGATAGCGCCGGGATGATGAAGATGGCCACCGGTGAAGAATCCCCCCTCCGGCAGGGTGCCGGGAAGGGCTCCCGAGAGGTTTCTGGTGGCTACAGAGGCTTGTGGCGGCGGAACTCCCAATCTATCTTGATATTCGATGTTTTTAGGGTGCGTAGGCTTATATAGGCAAAAGAAGTCGGTCGGGGCGGTACTCGAGGGGCCCACGAGACAGGGGGGCGGGCCCAGTAGGGGGGAGGGCGCCCTCCTATCTCGTTGCCTCCTCGAGGCTCTTCTGACGTGAACTCCAAGTCTCCTGGGTGATATTCTTCCCAAAAATAACGCTGCCGAAGGTTTCATTCCGTTTGGACTCCGTTTGATATTCCTTTTCTTCGAAATACTGAAACTGGCAATAAAACAGCAATATGGGCTGGGCCTCCGGTTAATAGGTTAGTCCCAAACGTAATGTAAAAGTGTATAATAAAGCCCATAATCATTCAAAATAGATAATAAAATAGCATGAATGCTTCATAAATTATAGATACGTTGGAGTCGTATCAGCCCGCCCCGTCCGTCGCTGCTCCTCGTCGCTTCGACATGCACCCTGGAAAGCGATGCATGCAGTGCCATGTAGGCAGGCAAGCAGCTGAGGTGGCATGGTGGTGGAGCCTCCACGAAGGGTTGCATGTTGCCACACAGGTGCCTGCCCAGCTGGCTGGGTCAGCAGCTGTATGCGAACGGCGGTGAAGACTTGGCTGGTGCGGGCCTGGCAGTGGCCCTGCGGGTGCGCTTGGTGAGGGTCTCGTCGGGTGGACCAGCAAGGGCCTTGCCGTGGCGCGCTAACTTCCCCGGCAAGGATCTTGCCGGGGGTCTCATGGGTTTCTTTGGTGAGGATGGTTGCCTTCCTATCCTCATTTGATCTTGAGCATCCTATGTCTTCACAAAGATCTGCATACCACCACGGAGATGCCTCCCGAGCCCCTGTCCAATGCATTCGTCTAGCGTTGGTGGGCTCAAGGGTGGCTTGCTCAGCTGGTGTGGGCGAGCTGCCCCGGCAAGGGTCTTGCCGGGGCTGCTGAGGCTGCCCCGGCAAGGGTCCTTGCCGGGGAACCTGTTTCACCCATTCGGTCTATGTGGCCTTGGTCCTTGTTGTTGTTCTGTTCGCCTTGTGGCTTCGGCTTTTCTCTGGCTTCCCCTTCCTGCCCTGTGAGGCGTGGCTATGGCGGGAGGCTCTAACTGCCCGTCCACAAGTAGAGGGGTCAAAAGCAGAGCCCCTACTTTTGTACACCGACAGGAGCCCCCGGGCCTGGGCCACACATAAGCACAACACGTTGTTGGGCCAGGCCCAGAACGGTGCGCGGGCAGTTGGGGCGGATTTTGACCGCGGCCATTGTTCCGTCCGCTGCACTTCCCCACGACCCGCGTTGAACGCGCGACGTGGGGGTTGTGCGCGTGCATGACGTGGGCGTGCCGACGTCACCTTGTGGCGGACAATAAAGAGATGACTTGCATGTCTTTTCGAGACCAGAGGGCTGCCTCCTATTTATTGCCCTTGTTTGGGAACAGTCGTCCCACGCGTCCTACTGCGCCCGCCCCTTGCGCCATGTTCGCCGCATGCATAACACAGAGTGAATGACATGCACAGGGGACGTGGATAGTCACGCGCGTGCGGGTCGATTCTCACGCGCCTTCAATGGAGCGGGGAGGGCGATCAACGGCCCCACTTGCTGTCACTTCGAGAAGCCGGATTGGCCGAGAGGGGGTGGCCGAGCCTCGCCCCCGCCCCTTTATGAAGAGGGAAGCGGGCGGAATGGTGCCCCTCATCCTTTCGCCATCTGCCTCTCCCCATTCCTGCTTTCTTTCTTCTCCCGCCATGGCGAGGGGACGTGGCGATGCTTCATCGGTGGCGGCGAGGGTTTCAGCCAGGCAACGCATCGCTCCTCCCCAAGAGCTCATAGCGGCGGAGCCAGCCGCTAGAGGAAGGGGGAGGGGGCGAGGTCGAGGCCGTCGTGGTGCCCGAGGGAGAGGAGGACGGGGCGGCAGGTCAGCTTCGCCTCCTCCAGCAGCCCCTCCTTCGATGGAGGGCCACGCCGGGGACAACCCCTGCGAATTCTTCGTCAGGCTGCGCCATCCACCGCGCCGTCGCCTCCGCCTCTCGACTCCATTTGCACGGGAGATGGAGCTGGATCGGCCGCGGGCGTTGCGGCTGCACATGAGGGGTTGTGGGAACAGTGGCACCTGGGCCGACGTTGAGTTCCCCGCCCCTCATGTCATGTATCTTCACCGAGGTTGGAAGAACTTCGCTCGCCTCCACAGCCTGACGGATGGGCTCGCTCTCCATTTCAAATTAATGGAGGGTGGCCTCCTCTCCGTCAAGATCTTCGGGCACTTCGGGACCCGCGTGAGGTGCTGTGTGGAGAGCTCCTCCGATGATGAAGATTCCTCCTCAAGCGAGAGTGGCGAGGAAGACAACGGCAGCGATGATGAGGGCAGCGGGCGGCAGGATGACGGGTTCGACTAGGTGTCGGGCGCCGCTCTGGGCGGCACCGGCGTCCCCATCATCTGTGTCGCCGGCTCCTTGAACTTCTCGGGGTCGTCTCCTTGGGCGGCTGACGTAGGGAGGCTGTGGAAGAGGAAGAGGGCGGGCAGCAAGGCCGTCCAGTCGGAGTACACGGGCACTGACACCTTCATCGCGTGTTGACGTCCTGCCGCCTCGTCTTCGAGCTCTGCCTTCGGTGCCGTCATCACCATCCAGCCCTTGGACGGCCACCGAGATGTTATCTTGGTGTCTTCTGCCACTCGTAGCTCGCCTAGGCGCCCCTTTTGCCCTTCTGCTCTCTTGTTCCATTTCCTGAGGAGAGGGACAAGAAAGGGATTACGGGCACCTTATATCTTTTTAGTCTTGTAAGCCTTCGGGCCTTTGCTAGCTTTAGAACTTGTAATCCCCCTTTTTCATGTTTTTCATTTTGTATGGACCGTACCTGTATGGGATGTTTTTTAATGAAAAAGGGATGTTCGCCGGGATTTTTGCTCGCGGAAGGGATCCATGACAAGGAGTGAATCCTTGTTGTCTTCAAGACAAACACTTTTTTCCCGGCAACAGGCCTTGCCGTTTCCCCACCTTGCTCGACCTTTCTCGCACTCTCGGTGGAGGCAGGGATGAGGTGGGCTTAGGCTCCTCACCCCTTTTCTTTGCTGTCGCGGCTACGACCAAATTCAGACCCAAGGGATAACCTTTGGGCGTCGAAGAGGGGGAGCACAGTAGCTCAGGGACAGAACGAGGTTTCACGCATCCCAGTCCATAACGAAAGGCATGATGGGGGATAGAGAACTTATCTGGATCTGCCGCCCCCGGCGACCTTGGCTTGCCGCGGAGGGATCCTTGTTCTTGTAGCCCCCGGCAACTTTAGGCTTGCCGGGGCTCAGACGCCGGTCCGTTCCCTTCTTCCAAAATAGCTCGACAAGTGTGCTTATGTGCCCTGCGAACCAAAGAAGACAGAGAAGAACAGAGAGACACGCACTCGACCTCTAAGCTAGGGGTTAGCCGCCGCTAAGCACTATCAACCCTAACCATGGAAGAGACTCGACCTAGCATGCATGCTATAACTTAGGGCGCCAGTGCTTCGTTTATTTATGCTCAAGGTCTGCGCCTGGCTTTGTACAAAGGGTTACATGCCTTGCCGAAAAGGCTTGTACAACAGGGTGGCTTGCCGAGAGGCCCGGCAGCCGCGCCTTATGGGTGAAACTTGCGAAGATGCTCGATGTTCCATGAGTTGCTCAGTGGAATGGCATCTTCGGTCTCCAGCCGGACTGCACCGGGCCTGGTGACTCACGTTACCTGATAAGGGCCTTCCCACTTTGGCATCAAATTGTTGGAATTCTTGGCCGACTGAACGCGCCGAAGAACAAGGCCGCCTTCCTCAAGACTCCAGGCATGAACCTTGTGGCTATGGTAGCGGCGCAAAGCTTGCTGGTAGCGCGCTGCTCTCACAGCCGCCCGGAGACGATCTTCCTCAAGGAGCGTTGCGTCATTTTGCCGCAATTGCTCTTGCTCAAGCTCATCATAAGCGAGCACTCGAGGTGACCCGTATATGAGTTCCGTGGGGAGAACTGCCTCTGCCCCGTAGACCAGGGCAAAGGGTGTCTGGCCGGTGGCTCGATTTGGCGTTGTTCTGATCGACCAAAGAACCGTCAGCAACTCATCAATCCAGCGCCTTCCACTCTTGCGCAGCCTGTCAAAAGTCTTCGTCCTTAAGCCTCGTAGGACTTCAGCATTTGCCCTCTCCGCTTGGCCGTTGCTCCATGGATGTGCCACGGAAGCAAAACAGACCCTGCTGCCGAGATCCTCAATGTATTGCATGAAGGCGTGGCTCGTGAACTGTGTGCCATTGTCGGTGATGATCCTGTTGGGTACCCCAAAACGGCACACTAGTCCCTTGAAAAACTTGATGGCTGACTACGCTGTCACCTTCCTCCCTGCTTCCACTTCCGACCACTTTGTGAACTTGTCGATTGTGACGTACAAGTACTCAAAGCCCCCGACTGCATGGGGGAAAGGGCCCAAGATATCGATCCCCCAGACCGAGAAGGGCCAGGAGAGAGGGATAGTTTGAAGGGCTTGAGATGGTTGATGAAGCTTCTTCGAATGGAACTAGCACGCTTCACACTTGGTTACTAGTGCCATCGCATCCTGGAGGGCGGTGGGCCAGAAGAAACCTTGCCGGAAAGCCTTGTCGGCAAGGGCCCTTGACCCTATGTGGGAGCCACATATGCCTCCATGTATCTCTGCCAACAGCTTTAGTCCTTCCTCCCGGGAGATGCACATCAATTTCACCCTATTTGGTCTTCTTCTGTACAATACGCTATCAACGAATTGGTACAGAGCAGACCGGCGGGCTACTCTTTCTGCCTCTTCCTGCTCCTCAGGAAGCTCCCCTTTTTGAAGGAATCAGACGGTGTGCTGTGCCCATGACGGAGCCTGTGGCTCGACGACAAGGACCAAAGGCATCTCTTCTGCCGTGGGAGCGGCCGTCTCCACAGCCATGACCTGAGGTCCTGCCAGAGTCGGTTGCCCCGCGGCAGGGTCGGCATCCACGACAACATCTTCACTGGCGGCTCCGGGGAGCTCGGTGGGGAAGTACTCGCTGGGGCCTAGTTTCCTCCGCTTGCTCTGCCCGGTCGACGGCTCAACGGATGGATGGGATAACTGAAGCACAAAGGTACCTGGTTCCACAGGTAGCTTGAGGGCAGCGCGCTTTGGCAGGTATTCGGCGATGTCGTTCTCCGCCTGAGGGACATGCTCTGCTTGTATACCATCAAAGCGCTCCTACAGTTTCCTCACCTCATCAACGTAAGCTTCCATCAACGGGCTTTGATAATCCTTGTTGATCTGCCTGACGACGAGCTGTGAGTCGCCCCTGACGATGAGCTTCTTAACTCCGAGGTCTGCCGCAATCCTGAGACCGGCAAGCAAACCCTCATACTCGGCGGTGTTGTTGGTCGACATCTCCCGGGGAAAGTGCATCTAGACAACATACTTGAGGTGCTCTCCGGTGGGTGCAACAAGCAGCACACCAGCACCGGCGCCTTGCAGCGAGAAGGCACCATCAAAGTACATGATCCAGTTGCGACTCGTTTCCCTGCCGGGGAGAGTGGTCTCTTGCACCGGTATCGTCGGATCCCTCGACGGCAAGCACGGTCTTGCTCCTGCACTTCCTGTTACGGTGCCGACCCTTCTTCGCAGGGGTGGCGGTGTCATCCGTGGAGTCGGTTTCCGCGCCGGCGCCTTCACCGGGGTACTTCCTTCCCTCCTCAGCACGAGCGCATCGATCGGCCAGGACATAGAGCTCGGCCACATTCTTAACCTTGTTCATCGCCAGCTCTTCTCGCATCTTGTGATTGCACACGTTCTAATGGAACACACTGATCACGGCGGCAGGATGAACATCGGGGATGTTGTACTGCACTCGGCTGAACCTCTGGATGTACTTGCATAGGTTTTCTCCTTCCTTCTGGGGGATGATGTGTAAATCACTCTCCTGGCCATGAGCTTGGTGACCTCCGGTAAAGGCGCCAACAAACTCGTGGCATAGATCCGCCCAAGAAGAGATGGAATCCACCGGCAAGTGCATTAACCATGATATAACATTAGGCTTGAGCGCCAACAGGAAGTAGTTGGCAAGCACCTTTTCGTCGCGAGCCCCAGCAGCTTGCATCATGATGGTGTAGATGCTGAGGAACTCTGACGGGTGAGTCTTGCCATTGTACTTCTCGCCAACATCGGGTTTGAACGTGCGATGGGAGGGCCACCGGAACTGCCACAGCTCACGGGTGAAAGCCGGACAGCCCACCTCGTAAGGTAGGCTGCCGTAGCCCCCCGGCGCTGGTTGGTCCGTAGTGGGCCCTGCCCGCCTGTCCGACTGGTGGCGCGCATCACGTCGGTGCTCAATCGTAGTTTGAGCGTCCTCATGAGCCCGCTCCCGAAGGACTTGGCGCTGATCACGGTTGGTTCGCGGGTCAGATGACGCGATGGAGATATGATCATGAGCATTGTCGCGACGGACCGACGCCCGGGGTGGTCGAGACGGAGGAGGGGAATGCACCATGGCCGCATCGCCTCCGGCACGGTCTCCGCTGGCATGCGGTGGCCCGGCAGAGCGATGACCTACGGGTCCCGCCGGCCGCAACTCATCATTGTTGGCGATGCCGATGAGGCTCCAGACGGTGGCCCTCCATTCGTCAAGCTTCTCCACGGCGGGAGGAAAATCGAGGAGCAGTTGCGCGCGCTAGGGCTTCCGCCGGCGTGGGTGGTGGCGAAGACTGGGTGGACCGCGATGCGCCTCGACTCCTAACCACGTTAGAAGGAGCTGCGTCACGGCTCCGCAGCCATTTGCCAGCTCTGTCAGCACCTCGGCGCGCATGCTGGCCCTCTTCTTCATGTGATGGACGCACGGGGCTCTTCCCAGGGCGGCGTGCATGGTCACCGGCAGGGTGACACTGCTCATCATGCACAACATGAGAGGAGCGCGCCATGGGCGCCGGTGTCGGCATCTTGGAGGTCGCCGTACCGCCGCCTGGTGGGACGGCGGCACCCCTGGAGGGCCCCGCACCGCCTGCGGGGGGCCCGACTCCACCTCCGGAGCCTGCGACTGGTGGCTCGTCGCCTAGCGTGTGAACGACCCCACTCGCTAGGCCGGGACCAGCGGGATGATGCAGATGTTCGCGGGCTGCGCCACGGGTTCTCTCCGCGACTGGCCCGCTGCTGGTCCGCGCTGGTACCAACCAGGTCCCGGACGAACCGATCGTCGTGGTCGTCTTCTTCTTTGGAGCCATGTCGATGAAGAACAGATAGGTCGACTTCTAGGCCAGATCCTCACAATTGCGAGCCCCCCTACCTGGCGCGCCAAAGATGTCGATGGGAAACAACACCTATGGGATCACTTGAATCCCTTCTACGGTTGCGCGGCGTGGGGATTGTGAGAAGAGCGGGACTAGCAGATGACGCAGAGGGATTTACCTAGGTTCGGGACGCAAAGATGCGTAAAACCCTATGATCCTGCTTTGGTGGTTGTATTAGTGTTCTTGAGCTCTCGAACTAGCTCTGGGTCCCGCGGGGTTCAAAAGAGCCGAATCCCTTCTCAGTGTGCCATGGGCCTCCTTTTATAGGCGAAAGGGGTTGCCAAAGTGGCACACAGGAGGTGGAAAGTGCTACACCGTTGCGAGCTTATTGCTGGTGTTACAGGACAAGACACATTTAATGCAAGGCTTAGGTGTCCCTTCGCTTTATTGGGGATGGGAGCAAGGCCCATCCCGTCCGTCGCCGCTCCTCCTCGCTTCGACACGCGCCCTGGCCAGCGGTGCATGCAGTGCCATGTAGGCAGGCAAGCAGCTGAGGTGGCGCGGTGGTGGAGCCTCCACGAAGGGTTGCATGTTGCCATGCAGGTGCCTGCCCAGCTGGCTGGGTCGGTAGCTATATGCGAACGGCGGTGAAGACTTGGCTGGTACGGGCCTGGCAGTGGCCCTGCCGGTGCGCTTGGCCAGGGTCTCATTGGGTGGCCCGGCAAGGGCCTTACCGTGGCACGCTAACTTCCCCGACAAGGATCTTGCCGGGGGTCTCGTGGGTTTCTTTGGTGAGGATGGTTGCCTTCCTATCCTCATTTGATCTTGAGCATCCTATATCTTCACAAAGATCTGCATACCACCACGGAGGTGCCTCCCGAGCCCCTGTCCAATGCATTCTTCTAGCGTTGGTGGGATCAAGGCTGGCTTGCTCAGCTGGTGTGGGCGAGCTGCCCCGGCAAGGGTCTTGCCGGGGCTGCTGAGGCTGCCTCGGCAAGGGTCCTTGCCGAGGGAACCTGCTTCGCCCATTCGGTCTCTGTGGCCTTGGTCCTTGTTGTTGTTCTGTTCTCCTTGTGGCTTCGGCTTTTCTCCGGCTTCCCCTTCCTGCCCTGTGAGGCATGACTGTGGCGGGAGGCTCTAACTGCCCGTGCACAAGTAGAGGGGTCAAAAGCAAAGCCCCTACTTTTGTACACCGATACGAGGATGGGGGGCGCTCCCACCTGTAGGGGGCGCGCCGGGCACCCTCGTGGCCGTCTCGCTTGTTTCTTGACTTCCATTCCAAGTCCTCTGGATCACATTTGTTCCAAAAAGATTGCTCCCGAAGGTTTCATTCCGTTTGGACTCTGTTTGATATTCCTTTTCTTCGAAACACTGAAATAGGAAAAAAAACAGCAATTCGGGCTGGGCCTCCGGTTAGTAGGTTAGTCCCAAAAATGATATAAAAGCGTAAAGTAAAGCCCATAAACATCCAAAACGGGTAATATAATAGCATGGAACAATCAAAAATTACAGATACATTGGAGATGTATCAAGCATCCCCAAGCTTAAGTCCTGCTCGTCCTCGAGTAGGTAAATGATAAAAACAGAATTTTTGATGTGGAATGCTACCTAGCATAATTCTCAATGTAATTTTATTTATTGTGGCATGGTTGTTCATATCCAAACAATTCAAGATAAAAGCTTATAAAACATAAAAATAGTTATACTATGAAGCATACTAACAAATAATCATGTCCTATCAAAATAACATAGCCAAAGAAAGCTCATCCCTACAAAATCATATAGTTAGGCCATGCTTCATCTCTATTACACAAAATACTCCCCTTATCCATAACCCCGATGACGAGCCGAGCAATTGGTCCATACTTTTTAATGCTCTTCAGCCTTTTCAATTCTTACGCAATACATGAGCGCAAGCCATGGACATAGCAATATGTGTGGTATATGGTGGTGGTTATGAAGACAAAGAGGGAGAAGATAATCTCACATCAACTAGGCGTATCAATGGGCTATGGAGATGCCCATTAATAGATATCAATGTGAGTGAGTAGGGATTGCCATGCAACAGATGCACTAGAGCTATAAATATATGAAAGTTCAACAAAATAAACTAAGTGGGTGTGCATCCAACTTGCTTGCTCACGAAGACCTAGGGCGTTTTGAGGAAGCCCATCATTGGAATATACAAGCCAAGTTCTATAATGAAAAATTCCCACTAGTATATGAAAGTGACAACATAGGAGACTCTCTATCATGAAGATCATGGTGCTACTTTGAAGCACAAGTGTGGAAAAAGATATAGTAGCATTGTCCCTTCTCTCTTTTTCTCTCATTTTTTTCTTTTCCCGTTTTTTGGTGGGCTTCTTTGGCCTCTTTTTTCATGGGCTTCTTTGCCCTCTTTTATTTTTATAAAGTCCAAAGTCTCATACCAACTTGTGGGGGAATCATAGTCTTCATCATGCTTTCCTCACTTGGGACAATGCTCTAATAATGAAGATCATCACACTTTTATTGATTTACAACTCAAGAATTACAACTCAATACTTAGAACAAAATATGACTCTATGTGAATGCCTCCGGCGGTGTACCGGAATATGCAATGAATCAAGAGTGACATGTATGAAAAATTATGAAGGTGGCCTTGCCACAAATACGATGTCAACTACATGATCATGCAAAGAGCAATATGACAATGATGAAGCGTGTCATAATAAATGGAACGGTGGAAAGTTGCATGGCAATATATCTTGGAATGGCTATGGAAATGCCATAATAGGTAGGTATGGTGGCTGTTTTGGGGAAGGTAAATAACGGCATAATAAAGGCTAGCAAAGTGGAAGGGGAAGTGTGCGTATATCCATGGACTCACATTAGTCATAAAGAACTCATATACTTATTGCAAAAATTTATTAGCCCTCGAAGCAAAGTACTACTACGCATGCCCGTAGAGGGATATATTGGTAGGAAAAGACCATCGCTCGTCCTTGACTGCCACTCATAAGGAAAGCACTCAAAGAGCACCCCATGCAACAAATTTGCCACACAACTTTTACCATACGTGCATGCTACGGGTGTCGGTGTCAAAACCGACGGATCTCAGGTAGGGGATCCCGAACTGTGCGTCTAAGGCTAATGGTAACAGGAGACTGGGGACACGATGTTTACCCAGGTTCGGGTCCTCTCGATGGAGGTAATACCCTACTTCCTGCTTGATTGATCTTGATGATATGAGTATTACAAGAGTTGATCTACCACGAGATCGTAGAGGCTAAACCCTAGAAGCTAGCCTATGGTATGATTGTTGTTGTGTCCTACGGACTAAACCCTCCGGTTTATATAGACACTGGAGGGGGCTAGGGTTACACAGGGTCAGTTACAAAGAAGGAGATCTACATCTGAATCGCCAAGCTTGCCTTCCACGCCAAGGAGAGTCCCATCTGGACACGGGACGAAGTCTTCAATCTTGTATCTTCATAGTCCAACAGTCCGGCCAAAGTACATAGTCTGGCTATCCGGATACCCCCTTATCCAGGACTCCCTCAATAGCCCCTGAACCAGGCTTCAATGATGATGAGTCCGGCACGCAGATTGTCTTCGGCATTGCAAGGCGGGTTCCATCTCCGAATACTCCAAAGTAATCTTCAAACACTTAAATCGTGTCCGGTCTCTGCAAGATAAATTTTGCATACCACCGTAGAGAGAATAATATACCACAAATCCATCCTGCTGATAGCTCTTCGCGGCGTGTCATCACGCCACGGCCCGGTCATTATTCGAACCGTTTTTTACAACCAGCTACCGCACATATTGCGAGGCGGTTTCTTTGGCACATCTTGTCAAAGAAGAGATCGTGTCCCCTTATCGCGGGATCTTCATTAATACGGGTATGGGTAACCCAACCAGCACCATTTAACTGAGGTGCTTGGAAAATAAGAGATTTCGAGAGGCAAGTGGGGAGGAGCACATTCTTTCACCGTCTTTATAAAGGGATAAGGATCACCCATTTTCACCCACACCTTCTTCCTCCTTTGCTCATCCGTCCTTGCACTCTCGAGCCCTAGCGCACAAGTTCTCACCTTCTTCGTAGGACCATTCGCAGCATGTCCGGAGCGGGACACAAGTGGATGGCCTCCTCCATCACGAAGGGGAATATCACCAAGCTTAGGGTGGCCGGATACCTGGCCGAAGACATCACGCACAGGCTTCCGGCGGAGGGACAGATCACCCCTACCCCAAAGTCTCGGGAGAGAGTAGTATTCCTCCCTCATTTCATCCGCGGACTAGGATTTCCACTCCACCCGTTCGTCCGTGGGCTCATGTATTACTATGGGCTAGATTTCCGCGATCTAGCCCCAAACTTCATCCTCAACATCTCGGCGTTCATCGTCGTGTGCGAGGCCTTCCTTCGCATCAGGCCCCACTTCGGCCTGTGGCTGAAAATCTTCTGCGTGAAGCTGAAGATCGTTAGCGGCCAACAGACGGAGTGCAGAGGCGCCATGGTGGGCAAAATGCCTAACGTTACATGGCTTGACAACTCCTTTGTGGAGACCGTGAAAGGGTGGTTCTACATCACCAAGCCGCGCGATGCCAATTGGGTGGCGGCCCCCAAATTCCGATCCGGAATCCCCATGCGGCTCACCTCTTGGGAGAAGAAGGGCCTAGCCTGGGGCGAACCTGTGGAGCTGACCAGACTCGAGACCTGCATCAAAAGTATGAGGGACAAGAACATCAAGCTTGTCAACATGGTCCAGGTCATGCTCGTCCGCCGGATTCTCCCGTGTCAAAGACGGGCTTTCAATATGTGGGAGTTTGATCTAGCCGAACACCAAACGCTGCATGAGCTTTTCGATACGACACATAAGGACGTCTGGAAGGTGTTGTTCAAGACCGACGAAGTTCCTCCTCCCATTTCCGAGGACCGCGGGCTAAGTGCAAAGCGCCTCGCCAATTTGGTAAGTCCTCTAACCATCAAAAGATGTACCCGTCCCAGCATATTTGCGGGAGGATTTTAAGTCACCATGCTGACAAAACCGGATTACATGAAGACGGAGGAGTAGATCGACTATCCGGCTCCGCTGCCCGAAGACCCAGCGACCGCACTCCTAACGGAGATGCTGGCTCCGACACCTTACAAGGTGCCGGAGAAGAAGGCCAAAAAGAAGGCCATGGGGGCCAGGAAAGGTCTCAGGCGTGAGGTTGCACCGGATGCCTTGCTCGAAGACGACGAGGCGTACTCCTTCCACGAAGGGGGGGGGGAGAAAAATAAGAAGAAGGCCGCCCCATCCGGGGAGGCCGAAGGGTCCAAGAGGGCGTCTGCGGGGACCAGAAAAGGTCTCCGGCACAGGGCCGTGATTGGCTCGTCATCCGAGGATGACAAGGCAGATTCCTCCCACGGAGATGGGGGGAATCATGAAGAAATGCCCCCTCCCCGCACTGGGGAGGGGAAGAAAAGGAAGGCCGCCTCACAGGAGGAGGCCAGGACGCCGAAGAAGGGGAAGGCGTCCCTTCCGGATCACTCCACCGCTGCCACCTATAGCGAGGAGGAGTGGCCGCCCAGGTGCAAGCCCCGGGCGAAGTCGTGAGTATCCGCACTCTGCAATATTTTCGTGCGACTCTAACTTTTTGGTTCGTAATAACACCGAATACGTGTATGCAGTCCGGCCAGGTCCAATCTTGGGGCATCTTCTTCGGATGGGTCCTTGAGTGCATCGAAGATGGATTCACTCCCGACGGCCACCTCCCCACGACCTGCGGATGACACCGAGGTGTTGTCCCAAAGGATATCAGAGCAGGGGACGACGCTTCCGGAGATGCCCCAGGGCAAAATCCCAGACGCCGGGCACATGAGGGGTAAGATCCCCATGGATTATGCGGACGGGAGCCACAACAAGTCTGGCTCTCCACCGGTTACTGCACCAGAGCCTTCACAGGTTCCAGATTAAAGCAAGCATCCCCTCACTAAGGAGGGCGAGCCGGCCGTGCCGATGACCTCCGTCCAATCGGAGGCATCAGTTAATTTGCTGGAAGTGCTTCACAGCGCTTCCATTGATGAAGAGCAACGTACTCTCATGGGTACGGTGATTGAGAAGGTCCGGTCTGCCAAAAGCGGATTGACCGAAGCCTGCACCAGCCTTCTAACAGGCTTTGAGGTAAGTAAAAAGTGTGAGAAAATATCACCAATAGACAGTAGCCCCTGATACTCTGTTTGGTGTTCGGAAAGAAAAAGCCAAACAGAGGGTCAATTATTAATCCACAGGAGTCGGACAGTTGTTATCTATGGTAATGAGCAGGCGCTGCTGCTGACCACCGCTGCGCGTACAGCGGAGGTTGCCGGACTCAGGCAGGACCTGGGGCAAGTCACAGAGGAGCTCGGCCTCGTGAAGAGGCAGCTCGAGGAGAACAAAGGTAAGTGATACCCCATTTGTGTGTCGTGTAGGGAGGAAAAATTGGCGATGCTAACAAGAAGCATCATGATTTTTAATAGGGGCGGCGACCGAAGTGGCAACCCTGAAAAAAGTGCTGTCCGCAGCCGAAGCCAAGGCAGCCACAGAGCGCACCGAGCATGAGAAACAAGATGCTCGGGTGGGGGAGGTACAACAAGAGCTCTAGGAGTTCGGCAAGAAGTTTGAGTCCTTGGAGCATGACTTCAAGACGCAAGCGTCCGAGCTTGCCAAAGCCCTCGAGAGTGCAAAAGATGCCAAGGCCGAAGCCCAAAAGGCCCTCCAGGAGATCCAAGTGGCCCAGAAGATAGCAGCGGGTAAGGCATTTATTATGCAAAGCAAGCATGTGGAGGAGACATTTCTTTTACTCACCCACATTCGGAGCTCTCCAGGGGCATTCGCAGATCTGCCACGCAGCATCTTAGATGCCGCGGAGTTCTACCGTGCCGAAGAGGGGAGCTCGACGGAGAAGCTGCTCTGGTCCCAGTATACTGGAGCCGAACACCCAATGTCTCTGAGTGACCAACTGAAGCAGTTGGTCGAACTCCACTGGGCGACCGAATTGGCCATGTAGGACCTTATAGTCCGGATGTGGCCTGGTGAGCCCCAGCCCGATATCTACTTTGGCCTTGTAAAGCGGATGGTAAGTGCCTGCCCGCGGCTTGAGGTTATCAAGCAGCCTGTCTGTATTGAGGGTGCCCGCCGGGCCTTTGCCCGTGCGAAGGTGCATTGGGCCAGATTGGACGCTGAGAAGCTGGTGAAGGAAGGACCCCCAGAGGGTAAGGAACACCGCTGCCCCGAGAAATATTATGATGGCATCATGAAAGGCGCTCGCCTTGTGGCCGATGAATGCCCCAAGAATGTAATCTTTGAGTAAATGAACTCATGTTGTCTTTGTAATAAAAACGAGTTTGTGTATGCTATATAACACTTTGTTGATTTAAAATGTTACCTTCTATGCGGCTGTTTACAAAATTCTGAGAGTAGGCCAGTCGTCAGCTTCCGCCCCCGTGTAGCTAGTACTGGGGTGTTCGTGGAAAACCCAAACATTATTTATCCAAGCTCTTGGTCCTTTAAGGAGGTGTTCGGTGCAGTGAACGAGGCAATCAGACTATACGGCTTTAAAACTCTCACTTGGCCATAGAAGTCTATAATTTTAAATTTCGGCGAAGCCCCTAGTATTCGAAAGGCCGAACTGAGGCGCTATACACGCCTAAATCGAACAAGGCCGATTCCTCGCCTTAAGCGGAAAAAATCTTTAAGGATTTAGTACCTCTCGAACAGCGATCAGCTCTCGCTGCATCATGACAGTCAATTTTCGGCTTTCTCTACTGAGGTGCTCATTCGGAAGAACCGGGACACAATCGCAGTAGTTCTCCCTGCGCTACCTTAGTCGATATAATGGAACGTAAGGTACCAAAACAAGGGAGCCGGGCTAACCCAACTATTGACCCAAGACATGATTCAGAGCTGATGCATATAATGCTATAAGTTCGGGGTGCCGCATTGTCGAAAGTGTTCGGACTTTTATTGCCATATTATGGGGTTCAATAGAAAGCCCCTGGCAAACGGATCGTACCGAAGTGTTCGAATCCAACTTTAAATAAATATTCAAGGGAAAATATGAAGATAGTAATAAGAAGCTGATGCTGTATACTATTTCCCATTGTTATTTGGATAATACGGAAAGGCGTATGTGTACAATTAATGCATTAAGAAAAGAAAAATAGGACTATTTGACATGCCCTATCCAAGGGAAGGCTGCACGTGGGTATGTAAAAACAGGTATAACGATCATTGAAAGAGACCACCTGGGTATTCCCTTGTGTGCAAAGCCTCTTGCCTCCTTGGTGTTCGCCTCAGTGATGAGTCCGATAGTCCGGTTCTCTGAAGGGGCTTCCCGAAAGTAGGGTCCTAAAAAGAAAGAAAGTTGAAGGATGTGCGGGCCTCGTGGGAGCTGAACCGCACTGTGAGCTGCATCGTCGTCTGGCCTCCGCATATGCCCATGGTATTTTGAGTGCGTAATTATGTACGCGTGGCATAAATGCCTCCTCAATGGGGCTATTGCGGAGGCCGGATTGCTAATCGAGCTCTTGGCGCACCTGACCATACTGCTGCGGGGTGCTCCGGACTCGCTTGACGGTGTTCGGGGTTGTTGCCGAATAGGCTGTCTGTCGAAGAATGTTTCTTTGTACTTCGGCCGCAAGGGCCGCAGTATGCTCTTCCGTACGGAGGGAGCAGTCTATGTTTCCGTTGACTGTTATAACCCCGCGGGGTCCTGGCATTTTGAGCTTTAGGTATGCATAGTGTGGTACTGCATTGAATCGAGCAAACGCAGTTCATCCCAGTAGTGCATGATAGCCACTATAGAAAGGGACGATGTCGAAGATTAACTCCTCGCTTCGGAAATTATCCGGAGATCCGAAGAGTGTTATTGAGCCTGTACAGCGGGCCTCTACCCCTGGAATTACACCTTTAAAGGTGGTTTTGGTTGGCTTGATCCATGAGGGATCGATGCCCATTTTGCACACTGTGTCCTGATAGAGCAGGTTCAGGCTACTACCACCGTCCATGAGGACTCGCGTGAGATGGAATCCATCGATGATTGGGTCAAGGACTAATGAGGCTGAGCCGCCGTGGCGGATGCTGGTGGGATGGTCCCTACGATCAAAGGTGATCGGGAAGGATGACCATGGGTTGAACTTTGGGGCGACGGGCTCCATCGCATAGACGTCCCTAAGTGCACGCTTTCGCTCCCGTTTGGGGATGTGGGTGGCGTAGATCATGTTTACCGTTTTCACCTTGGGGGGGGGGGGATTTCTTCTGTCCCCCAGTGTTCAGACGCCGGGGCTCCTCGTCATCATCGCTGTGCATCCCCTTGTGCTTGTTCTCGGCATTTATCTTGCCGGCCTGTTTGAACACCCAACAATCTCTGTTAGTGTGATTGGCTTGTTTATCGGGGGTGCCGTGAATCTGGCAATAGCGGTCGAGTATGCGGTCCATACTGGATGATCCCGGATTGTTTCTTTTAAACGGCTTCTTCCGCTGACCGGATTTGGAGTTGCTGAATCCGACATTGACTGCCGTATCTTCGGCATTGTCGCCATTGTTCCGATGCTTATGTCTATCGCACGGTGGCTTTCCGTTACTGTCACAGACATCTGAAGTGCAAGAGTTTCCTAGCGCGGTGTTACTGCGAGCCAGCTAGCTGTCCTGCCCATGCAAAAGCGGGTCATTAGTGTCGTGAGGGCCGCCATGGACTTCGGTTTTTCTTGGCCGAGGTGTCAGGCAAGCCACTCGTCGTGGATATTATGCTTAAAGGCCGCCAGGGCCTCGCCGTCCGGATAGTAGACAATTTGGTTCTTTTTAGTTAGGAACCGAGTCCAGAATTTCTTGGCTGACTCTCCGGGCTGTTGGGTAATGTGACTTAAGTCATCAGCATCCGGTGGTCGCACATAGGTGCCTGGAAGTTATTGAGGAATGCGTCCTCAAGATTTTCCCAACTGCCAATTGAGTTTGTGTTGGGGAACGTAGCAGAAATTCAAAATTTTCCTACGTGTCACCAAGATCTATCTATGGAGAAACTAGCAATGAGGGGAAGGAGAGTGCATCTACATACCCTTGTAGATTGCTAAGCGGAAGCGTTCAAGAGAACGGGGTTGAAGGAGTCGTACTCGTCGTGATCCAAATCACCGGAGATCCTAGTGCCGAACGGACGGCACCTCCGCGTTCAACACACGTACACCCCGGTGATGTCTCCCATGCCTTGATCCAGCAAGGAGAGAGGGAGAGGTTGAGGAAGACTCCATCCAGCAGCAGCACAACGACGTGGTGGTGATGGAGGAGCGTGGCAATCCTGCAGGGCTTCGCCAAGCACCGCGGGAGAGGAGGAGTACTTGGGAGAGGGGGAGGGTTGCACCAGAACATGTGGTGCGGCTGCCCTCCCACCCCCCACATATATATAGGGGCAAGGGAGAGGGGGGCCGGCCCCCTCAGATCCAATCTGAGGAGGGGGCGGCGGCCAAGGGGGGGAGGAGTGCCTCCCAAGTCAAGTGGAGGCCCTCCCCCTTAGGGTTTTCCCCTTCCCATGCGCATGGGCCTTCGGGGGGCTGGTGCCCCTGGCCCATTAAGGCTAGGGCGCCCCCTACAGCCCATGCTACTATATTGGACGTGGTGGAACAATTTCCGGACCTCCGGATCCCTCCGTAATCCTCCGGAACCTTCTGGAAGCTTCCCGGTACAATACCGAAAAAACCCGAACTTTTTCCGGAACCCGAACAACAACTTTCCATATATAAATCTTTACCTCTGGACCATTCTGGAACTCCTCGTGACGTCCGGGATCTCATCCGGGACTCCGAACAACATTGGTAACCACATACAAACTTCCTTTATAACCCTAGCGTCATCGAACCTTAAGTGTGTAGACCCTATGGGTTCGGGAACCATGCAGACATGACCGAGACGTTCTCCGGTCAATAACCAATAGCGGGATCTGGATACCCATGTTGGCTCCCACATGTTCCACGATGATCTCATCGGATGAACCACGATGTCAAGGACTCAATCAATCCCGTATACAATTCCCTTTGTCTAGCGGTATAGTACTTGCCCGAGAATCGATCGTCGGTATACCGATACCTTGTTCAATCTCGTTACCGGCAAGTCTCTTTACTCGTTCCGTAACACATCATCCCGCGATCAACTCTTTGATCACACTGTGCACATTATGATGATGTCCTACCGAGTGGGCCCAGAGATACCTCTCTGTTACACGGAGTGACAAATCCCAGTCTCGATTCGTGCCAACCCAACAGACACTTTCGGAGATACCTATAGTGCACCTTTATAGCCACCCAGTTATGTTGTGACATTTGGTACACCCAAAGCATTCCTACGGTATCCGGGAGTTGCACAATCTCATGGTCTAAGGAAATGATACTTGACATTAGAAAAGCTTTAGCATACAAACTACACGATCTTTAGTGCTAGGCTTAGGATTGGGTCTTGTCCATCACATCATTCTCCTAATGATGTGATCCCGTTATCAACGACATCCAATGTCCATGGTCAGGAAACCGTAACCATCTATTGATCAACGAGCTAGTCAACTAGAGGCTTACTAGGGACATGGTGTTGTCTATGTATCCACACATGTATCTGAGTTTCCTATCAATACAATTATAGCATGGATAATAACGATTATCATGAACAAGGAAATATAATAATAACTAATTTATTATTGCCTCTAGGGCATATTTCCAACAGTCTCCCACTTGCACTAGAGTCAATAATCTAGTTCATATCGCCATGTGATTAACACTCACAGGTCACATCGCCATGTGACCAACATCCAAAGAGTTTACTAGTGTCATTAAACTAGTTCACATCATCATGTGATTAAGACTCAATGAGTTCTGGGGTTTGATCATGTTTTGCTTGTGAGAGAGGTTTTAGTCAACGGGTCTGCAACATTCAGATCCATATGTACTTCGCAAATCTCTAGGTCATATTGTAAATGTTGCTTCCACGCTCTACTTGGAGCTATTCCAAATGGTTGTTCCACTATGCGTATCCGTTTTGCTACTCAGAGTCATTCGGATAGGTGTTAAAGCTTGCATCAACGTAACCCTTTACGTCGAACTCTTTATCACCTCCATAATCGAGAAACATATCCTTATTCCTCTAAGGATAATTTTGACCGCTATCTGGTGATCCACTCCTTGATCACCTTTGTACCCTCTTGCCAGATATGTAGCAAGGCACACATCAGGTGCGTCACACAGCATAGCATACTGTAGAGCCTACGTCTAAAGCATAGGGGACGACCTTCGTCCTTTCTCTCTTTTCTGCCGTGGTCGAGCTTTAGGTCTTAACTACATACCTTACATCTCAGGCAAGAACTCCTTCTTTGACTGATCCATCTTGAACACCTTCAAGATCATGTCCAGGTATATGCTCATTTGAAAGTACCATTAAGCGTTTTTTATCTATCCCTATAGATCTTGATCCTCAATGTTCAAGTAGCTTAATCCATGTTTTTTCACTTGAAAAACACTTTTCAAATAACCCTATATGCTTTCCAGAAATTCTACATGATTTCTGATCAATAATATGTCAACAACATATACTCATCAGAAATTCTATAGTGCTCCCACTCACTTCTTTGGAAATACAAGTTTCTCATAAACTTTGTATAAATCCAAAATCTTTGATCATCTCATCAAAGCGTATATTCCAACTCCGAAATGCTTGCTCTAGTCCATGGAAGGATCACTGGAGCTAGCATACCTTTTAGCATCCTTATGATCGACAAAACCTTTCTGATTGTATCACATACAACCTTTCCTTACGAAAATTGGTAAGGAAACTCGTTTTTGACATCCATCTGCCAGATTTCATAAATGCAGCTAATGCTAACATGATTCCGACGGACTTAAGCTTCGCTACGGATGAGAAAATCTCATCGTAGTCAACTCCTTGAACTTGTGAAAAACTCTTCGCCACAAGTCGAGCTTCATAGACGGTGACATTATCGTCCACGTCCGTCTTCTTCTTAAAGATCCATTTATCTCAATGGCTTGCCGATCATCGGGCAAGTCCACCAAAGTCCATGCTTTGTTCTGATACATGGATCCTATCTCGGATTTCATGGCTTCTAACCATTTGTCAGAATATGGACCCACCATCGCTTCTCCATAGCTCGTAGGTTCATTGTTGTCTAGCAACATGACCTTCAAGATAGGATCACCGTACCACTCTGAAGCAGTACGCGTACTTGTCGTCCTAGGAGGTTCGGTAGTGACTTGATCCTGAAGCTTCATGATCACTATCATAAGCTTCTACTTCAATTGGTGTAGGTGCCACAGGAACAACTTCCTGTGCCCGGCTACACACCAGTTGAAGTGATGGTTCAATAACCTCATCAAGTCTCCACCATCCTCCCACTCAATTCTTGAGACAAACCTTTCCTCAAGAAAGGACCCGATTCAAGAAACAATCCCTATTGCTTTCGGATCTGAATTAGGAGGTATACCCAACCATTTTGGGTATCCTATGAAGATGCATTTTATCCGCTTTGGGCTCGAGCTTATCAACCTGAAACTTTTTCACATAAGCGTTGCAGCCCCAAACCTTTTAAGAAACGACAACTTAGGTTTCTCCAAACGGTGTCGTCTCAACGGAATTACGTGGTACCCTATTAAAGTGAGTGTGGTTGTCTCTAATGCCTAACCCATAAACGATAGTGGTAATTCGATAAGAGACATCATGGTATGCACCATATCCAATAGGGTGCAGTTATGATGTTCGGACACACCATCACACTATGGTGTTCCAGGCGGTATTGGTTGTGAAACAATCTCCACAATGTCTTAATTGTGTGCCAAACTCGTAACTCAGATACTCATCTCCATGATCATATCATAGACATTTTATCCTCTTGTCACAATGATCTTCAACTTCACTCTGAAATTACTTGAACCATTCAATAATTCAGACTTGTGTTTCATCAAGTAAATATACTCAACATCTACTCGAATCATCTGTGAAGTAAGAACATAACGATATTCACTGCATGCCTCAGCACTTATTGGATTGCACACATCAAAATGTGTTACTTCCAACAAGTTGCTATCTTGTTCCATCTACTGAAAACGAGGCTTTTTAGTCATCTTGCCCATGTGGTAAGATTTGCATATCTCAAGTGATTCAAAATCATGTGAGTCCAAACGATCCATCTGCATGGAGTTTCTTCATGTGTATACACCAATAGACATGGTTCGCATGTCTCAAACTTTTCAAAAACGAGTGAGTCCAAAGATCCATCAACATGGAGCTTCTTCATGCGTTTTATACCAATATGACTTATATGGCAGTGCCACAAGTAAGTGGTACAATCATTACTATCTTATATCTTTTGGCATGAAAATGTGTATCACTACGATCGAGATTCAATAAACCATTCCTTTAGGTGCAAGACCATTGAAGGTATTATTCAAATAAATAGAGTAACCATTATTCTCCTTAAATGAATAACCGTATTGTGATAGACATAATCCAATCATGTCTATTCTCAACGCAAACACCAAATGACAATTATTCAGGTTTAATACTAATCTTGATGGTAGAGGGAGCGTGCGATGTTTGATCACATCAAACTTGCAAACACTTCCAACACATATCGTCAGCTCACCTTTAGCTAGTTTCCGTTTATTCCGTAGCTCTTTTATTTCGAGTTACTAACACTTAGCAACCGAACCGGTATCTTAATACCCTGGTGCTACTAGGAGTACTAGTAAAGTACACATTAACATAATGTATATCCAATATACTTCTCGACCTAGCCAGCCTTCTCATCTACCAAGTATCTAGGGTAATGTTGCTCCAGTGGTTGTTCCCCTTATTATAGAAGCACTTAGTCTCGGGTTTGGGTTCAACCTTGGGTTTCTTCACTAGAGCAGCAGCTGATTTGCCATTTCATGAAGTATCCCTTCTTGCCCTTGCCCTTCTTGAAACTAGTGGTTTCACCAACCATCAACAATTGATGCTCCTTCTTGATTTCTACTTTCACGGTGTCAAACATCGCGAATACCTCAAGGATCATCATATCTATCCCTGATATGTTATAGTTCATCACGAAGCTCTAGCAGCTTGGTGGCAATGACTTTGGAGAAACATCACTATCTCATCTGGAAGGTCAACTCCCACTCGATTCAAGTGATTGTTGCACTCAGACAATCTGAGCACAAGCTCAACGATTGAGCTTTTCTCCCTTAGTTTGCCGGCTAAGAAAATCGTCGAAGGTCTTATACCTCTTGACATGGGCACGAGCCTGAAATCCCAATTTCAGCCCTCGAAACATCTCATATGTTCCACGACGTTTTGAAAACGCCTTTGGTGCCTCAACTCTAAACCAATTAACTGAACTATCACATAGTTATCAAACGTGTATGTACAATGTTCGCAACATCCACATACGACGTTTGGGGTTCATCACACTGAGCGGTGCATTAAGGACATAAGCTTTCTACTGTCCGCATAATCGCTACTGTCAACTTTCAACTATATTTTCTCTAGGAACATATCTAACAGTGGAACTAAAGCGTGAGCTTACGATATAATTTGCAAAGATCTTTTGACTATGTTCAGGATAATTAAGTTCATCTTATGAACTCCCACTCAGATAGACATCCCTCTAGTCATCTAAGTGATTACATGATCCGAGTCAACTAGGTCGTGTCCGATCATCACGTGAGACGGACTAGTCATCATCGGTGAACATCTTCATGTTGATCATATCTACTATACGACTCATGCTCGACCTTTCGGTCTCTTGTGTTCCGAGGCCATGTCTGTACATGCTAGGCTCGTCAAGTTAACCTAAGTGTTTCGCGTGTGTAAATCTGGCTTACACCCGTTGTATGTGAACGTAAGAATCTATCACACCCGATCATCACGTGGTGCTTCGAAACGACGAACTTTCGCAACGGTGCACAGTTAGGGGGAACACTTTCTTGAAATTTTAACGAGGGATCATCTTATTTACTACCGTCGTCCTAAGCAAATAAGATGCATAAACATGATAAACATCACATGCAATCAAATAGTGACATGATATGGCCAATATCATTTTGCTCCTTTTGATCTCCATCTTCGAGGCTCCATGATCATCGTCGTCATCAGCATGACACCATGATCTCCATCATCGTGTCTCCATGAAGTTGTCTCACCAACTTATTACTTCTACTACTATGGCTATCGGTTAGCAATAACATAAAGTAATTACATGGCGTTGTTCAATGACATGCAGATCATACAATAAATACAAACAACTCCTATGGCTCCTGCCGGTTGTCATACTCGTCGACATGCAAGTCGTGATTCCTATTACAAGAACATGATCAATCTCATACATCACATATCATTCATCACATTCTTCATGGCCATATCACATCACATAGCATACCCTGCAAAAACAAGTTAGACGTCCTCTAATTGTTGTTTGCATGTTTTACGTGGCTGCTATGGGTTTCTAGCAAGAACATTTCTTACCTACGCAAAACCACAACGTGATATGCCAATTGCTATTTACCCTTCATAAGGACCCTTTTCATCGAATCCATTCTGACTAAAGTGGGAGAGACTGGCACCCGCTAGCCACCTTATGCACCAAGTGCATGTCAGTCGGTGGAACCTGTCTCACGTAAGAGTACGTGTAAGGTCGGTCCGGGCCGCTTCATCCCACAATGCCGCCGAATCAAGATTGGACTAGTAACGGTAAGCATATTGAACAAAATCAACGCCCACAACTACTTTGTGTTCTACTCATGCAAAGAATCTACGCAATAGACCTAGCTCATGATGCCACTGTTGGGGAACGTAGCAGAAATTCAAAATTTTCCTACGTGTCACCAAGATCTATCTATGGAGAAACCAGCAACGAGGGGAAGGAGAGTGCATCTACATACCCTTGTAGATCGCTAAGCGGAAGCGTTCAAGAGAACGGGGTTGAAGGAGTCGTACTCGTCGTGATCCAAATCACCGGAGATCCTAGTGCCGAACGGACGACACCTCCGCGTTCAACACACGTACAGCCCGGTGACGTCTCCCATGCCTTGATCCAGCAAGGAGAGAGGGAGAGGTTGAGGAAGACTCCATCCAGCAGCAGCAAAACGGCATGGTGGTGATGGAGGAGCATGGCAATCCTGCAGGGCTTCGCCAAGCACTGCGGGAGAGGAGGAGGGCTGCACCAGAACATGTGGTGCGGCTGCCCTCCCACCCCCCACATATATATAGGGGCAAGGGAGAGGGGGGCCGGCCCCCTCAGATCCAATCTGAGGAGGGGGCGGCGGCCAAGGGGGGGAGGAGTGCCTCCCAAGTCAAGTGGAGGCCCTCCCCCTTAGGGTTTTCCCCTTCCCATGCGCATGGGCCTTCGGGGGGCTGGTGCCCCTGGCCCATTAAGGCTAGGGCGCCCCCCTACAGCCCATGCTACTATATTGGACGTGGTGGAACAATTTCCGGACCTCCGGACCCCTCCGGAATCCTCCGGAACCTTCTGGAAGCTTCCCGGTACAATACCGAAAAAACCCGAACTTTTTCCGAAACCCGAGCAACAACTTTCCATATATAAATCTTTACCTCCGGACCATTCCGGAACTCCTCGTGACGTCCGGGATCTCATCCGGGACTCCGAGCAACATTGGTAACCACATACAAACTTCCTTTATAACCCTAGCGTCATCGAACCTTAAGTGTGTAGACCCTACGGGTTCGGGAACCATGCAGACATGACCGAGACGTTCTCCGGTCAATAACCAACAGCGGGATCTGGATACCCATGTTGGCTCCCACATGTTCCACGATGATCTCATCGGATGAACCACGATGTCAAGGACTCAATCAATCCCGTATACAATTCCCTTTGTCTAGCGGTATAGTACTTGCCCGAGATTCGATCGTCGGTATACCGATACCTTGTTCAATCTCGTTACCGGCAAGTCTCTTTACTCGTTCCGTAACACATCATCCCGCGATCAACTCTTTGATCACACTGTGCACATTATGATGATGTCCTACCGAGTGGGCCCAGAGATACCTCTTCGTTACACGGAGTGACAAATCCCAGTCTCGATTCGTGCCAACCCAACAGACACTTTCGGAGATACCTGTAGTGCACCTTTATAGCCACCCAGTTACGTTTTGACGTTTGGTACACCCAAAGCATTCCTACGGTATCCGGGAGTTGCACAATCTCATGGTCTAAGGAAATGATACTTGACATTAGAAAAGCTTTAGCATACGAACTACACGATCTTTAGTGCTAGGCTTAGGATTGGGTCTTGTCCATCACATCATTCTCCTAATGATGTGATCCTGTTATCAACGACATCCAATGTCCATGGTCAGGAAACCGTAACCATCTATTGATCAACGAGCTAGTCAACTAGAGGCTTACTAGGGACATGGTGTTGTCTATGTATCCACACATGTATCTGAGTTTCCTATCAATACAATTATAGCATGGATAATAACGATTATCATGAACAAGGAAATATAATAATAACTAATTTATTATTGCCTCTAGGGCATATTTCCAACAGTTTGCTGGCAGGCTATTCAGCCAATGTCTGGCTGGACCTTTAAGCTTGAGTGGGAGATACTTGATGGCATGTAGGTCATCACCGCGAGCCATGTGAATGTGGAGAAGGAAATCTTCGATCCACACCGCAGGGTCTGTTGTGCCATCGTATGACTCGATGTTGGCAGGTTTAAACCCTTCTGGGAATTCATGTTCCATTACTTCATCAGTGAAGTAGAGGGGGTGTGCGGCGCCTCTATGTCGGTCTATGTCACGACGCAGTCCGGCTAGGTCTGGTCGGTTATGTTCGGCCTGGCCGAATTTATTATTAGTGTATCCGGCATGACGATCATCGTCATTGTTATGGCGCGCCCTCGTGATCCATAGATCGATCTTGGTTGTCCTGTGTTGTTTTCCAATGTGTCTCGCGGGTCCTGCGTATTGCCCTGGGCCGTAGTGAACCGGCGTGGGGGTGCGGGCTGGTACGTCGTTTTGTTCCGGCCACGAGGTGGCCGGTCAGCCTCATCTTGTGCTGGTAGTTCAGGCTCTTCGGCCTCTTCTTCTAGCGATTTGTGCTTTGGGTATCCCCTGATGGGGGGCTCGAGTCCGTATTCCTCGTCCGCCAGGACCTCGGTCCATCTGTCTGCGAGAAGATCTTGATCAGCTTGGAGCTGCTGCTGTTTTTTTCAGGCTTCTTGCAGTGGCTATAAGCCGGCGCTTGAAGCGCTCCTCCTCTATGGGATCCTCCGGTACGCTGACACGTCTCCAACGTATCTATAATTTTTGATTGCTCCATGCTACTTTATCTACCGTTTTAGGCAATATTGGGCTTTATTATCTACTTTTATATTATTTTTGGGACTAACCTATTAACCGGAGGCCCAGCCCAGATTTGCTGTTTTATGCCTATTTCAGTGTTTCGAGGAAAAGGAATATCAGATGGAGTCAAAACGGAACGAAATCAACTGGAGAAGTTATTTTTGGAAGGAAAGCAACCTGATAGACTTGGAGTGCATGTCAGGGGAGTCCCGGGCTGCCCACGAGGGTGGGGGGCACGCCCACCCCCTAGGGCGCACCCCCCTGCCTCGTGAGCACCCCGGAGGTCCACCGACGTACCCCTTGCACCCATATATACCTACGTACCCTAAAACTTCCAGAACAGAACATAGATCGGGAGTTCCACCACCGCAAGCCTCTGTAGCCACCAAAAACCTCTCTGAGCCCATTCTGGCACCCTGCCGGAGGGGAACCCATCACTGGTGGCCATCTTCATCATCCCGGCGCTATCCATGACGAGGAGGGAGTAGTTCACCCTCGGGGCTGAGGGTATGTACCAGTAGCTATGTGTTTGATCTCTCTCTCTCGTGTTCCCTCTATGGCATGATCTTGATGTATCCCGAGCTTTGCTATTGTAGTTGGATCTTATGATGTTTCTCCTCCTCTAATCTCTTGTGATGAATTGAGTTTCCCCTTTGAAGTTATCTTATCGGATTGAGTCTTTTATATGAGAACACTTGATGTATGTCCATGTGATCAACTTGCGGGTTTCGTGACATTGGAAACCTATGCATAGGGGTTGGCACACATTCTTGACTCTCTGGTAGTAGCTTTGGGGCACTCTTTGAAGTACTTTGTGTTAGTTAGATGAATCGGAGATTGTGTGATGCATATCATATAATCATGCCCACAGATACTTGAGGTGACAGTGGAGTATCTAGGTGACATTAGGGTTTTGGTTGATTTGTGTCTTAAGGTGTTATTCTAGTATGAACTCTTTTATAGATTGATCCGAAAGAATAACTTTGAGGTGGCTTCATTCCCTACCATAATATCTATGTTTGTTCTCCGCTATTAGTGTCTTTGGAGTGACTCTTTGTTGCATGTTGAGGGATTGTTATATGATCTATCTATGTTATTATTGTTGAGAGAACTTGCACTAGTGAAAGTATAAACCCTAGGCCTTGTTTCCTATCATTGCAATACCATTTACGCTCACTTTTATCGCTCGCTACCTTGCTGTTTTTATTATTTCAGATTACAAAAACCTACATCTACTATCTATTTTGCACTTGTATCTTCATCTCTTCGCCGAACTAGTGCACCTATAGAATTTACCATTGTATTGGGTCTGTTGGGGACACAAGAGACTTTTTGTTATTTGGTTGCAGGGTTGTTTGAGAGAGACTGAGGGAGTTCCGGACTAGGGGGTGTCCGGATAGCCGAACTATCATCATCGGCTGGACTCCAAGACTATGGAGATACAAGATTGAAGACTCCGTCCCGTGTCCGGATGGGACTTTCCTTGGCGTGGAAGGCAAGCTTGGCGATACGGATATATAGATCTCCCACCTTTGTAACCGACTCTGTGTAACCCTAGCCCTCTCCGGTGTCTATATAAACCGGATGGCCTTAGTCCATAGGACGAACAACAATCATACCGTAGGCTAGCTTCTAGGGTTTAGCCTCCTTGATCTCGTGGTAGATCTACTCTTGTAACCCACATCATCAATATTAATCGAGCAGGACGTAGGGTTTTACCTCCATCAAGAGGGCCCGAACCTGGGTAAAAACATCGTGTCCCTCGTCTCCTGTTACCATCCGCCTAGACGCACAGATCGGGACCCCCTACCCGAGATCCGCCGGTTTTGACACCGACATTGGTGCTTTCATTGAGAGTTCCTCTGTGTCGTCACCGATAGGCTCGATGGCTTCTTCAGTCATCATCAACGATGCAGTCCAGGGTGAGACCTTCCTCCCCGGACAAATCTTCGTATTCGGCGGCTTTGCACTGCGGGCCAATTCGCTTGGCCAACTGGAGCAGATCGAAGGCTACGCCCCTGGCCGTCAGGTCAGGTTTGGAAGTTTGAACTTCACAGCTGACATCCGCGGGGACTTGATCCTCGATGGGTTCGAGCCACAACCGAGCGTGCCGCATTGTCGCGGCGATCATGATTTAGCTCTGCGGCCGGACAGTACCTTGGAGGCCGCACTCAAAACCGCTCCGATCTTCAATTCGGAGCCAGCTCCGCAAATCAAGGATGGATGCCTAGACACCGCCTCGGGGGCTGCAACCTCTATGGCGATAGAGCCGAACACTGACTTTGTCCCTCATAAAGCTCGTGACTCCGAGGTGCCGGATTCCGAACCTCCCGCGCCCGCCCCGATCGAATCCGATTGGGCGCCAATCATGGAGTTCACCGCAGCGGACTTCTCTCAACACTCACCTTTCGGCGACATCTTGAGTTCGCTAAAATACCTCTCGTTATCAGGAGAGACCTGGCCGGATTGCGGTTAGGACGGCTGGGATGCGGACGACGAAGAAATTCAAAGCCCACCCACCACCCACTTGGTAGCCGCTGTCGACGATTTAACTGACATGCTAGACTACGACTCCGAGGACATCGACGGTATGGACGACGGTGCCGGAGACGACCAAGAACCAGCGCCTAACGGACGCAGGAAAGCCACCCTAGCCCATAACGTATACATGGTGGACACACCAAAAGGAAGCGACAATGAGGAAAAACGGGACGTGGCGAAGGACAACTCCCCCAACAACAAACAAAGCAGCGACGCAAGCGCCGCCCGAAGACCGGCATCGACAAAAACGACACCCATATGGACCCGGCCCTAGAGCAGGGCGAAGTAGTGGACGACGCACACGTCAACAAGCAGCCAGCCGGACATGAACCGGACAAGAAACCCATGCCCGGCGAAGATGATCTCACATCACCAGAGCATATGAATCTTCATAAAAGGCTCGTCGCCACTGCAAGAAGTTTGAAGAAGCAAAAGCGGAAGCTCAAAACAGCGGAAGACGCACTCAGAATGAGATGGAGCAAAGTACTCAGCACTGCAGATAACTATGGCACTAGTCACCAGACAAAGAGCTACCCGAAGCGCAAGCTGTTGCCCGAATTTGACGAGGAGGCCTTCGAGCCCCCGCAGTCAAAAAAGAAAGGGGCCGCCTGGCCGGATAGACGACCAGATGACAGGCCAAGAGTAACACGGGGCGCCACACACAAGCCGGCACATGATTAACATAAAGATCCTCAGAAAAAGGATAACCCGGCCAGGTCTATCTATGGGCCAAAAAAGAAGACTCCAGGAAGTAACACAACCAGCCGAGCATTTCAAGACAACGGCACACCCAAATACAGGGGTGCCGCACACCCACTATGTTTTACCGACGAGGTACTGGATCATGGATTTCCAGCGGGATTTAAACCCATAAACATAGAGGCATACGACGGAACAACAGACCCCGGAGTCTGGATTGAGGATTATATCCTACACATACACATGGCAAGAGGAGACGATCTCCATGCCATAAAATACCTACCCCTCAAGCTCAAAGGGCCGGCCCGGCATTGGCTTAAAAGCCTCCCAGAAAATACGATTGGAAGTTGGGAAGAGCTTGAGGATGCGTTTCGAGCAAATTTTCAGGGGACTTATGTCCGGCCTCCGGATGCAGATGATTTAAGTCACATAACTCAACAGCCCGGAGAATCAGCACGCAAATTCTGGAACAGGTTCCTCACTAAAAAGAACCAAATAGTCGACTGTCCGGACGCTGAAGCCTTAGCAGCCTTTAAACACAACGTCCGAGACGAATGGCTCGCCAGACACCTCGGCCAGGAAAAACCAAGAACAATGGCCGCACTAACAAGTCTCATGACCCGCTTTTGCGCGGGGAAGACAGCTGGTTGGCTAGATGCAGCACCAGCGACCCGAGTACATCCGAAATCAGGGATGGAAATGGGAAATCACGACGCAAAAAAGATCAGCGCCGGAATAAGGAAAATGGCCCAAATAGTACGGCGGTCAATGCCGGATTCAAAAGCTCTCGGCCGAACAACAAAACACTGCCCCTAAAGGATAACAGTGACGAGCTATCCAACCTAAACAAGATTCTGGATAGACTGTGTCAAATACACGGTACCTCCGGGAAGCCTGCAAACCATACCCACAGAGATTATTGGGTCTTCAAGCAGTCCGGCCGACTTAACGCCGAACACAAAGGGCTCGACACACCAAGTGAAAGTGACGAAACCCAAAAGCAGCGCTCCGGAAACCAAAAGACTTTCCCATTAGAAGTCAAAACAGTGAACTCACTTCACGTGATAACACGCAGCGCGGCCCCTGCTATACCAGGACACCGTCCGCAGACTGGGGATAGAACTCACCAAAATTCGCTATAGCAGCACTTCCTTCAAAGGAGTGACGCCAGGCCTTTTTTTAGCCAATTTTATAGGCTCTGTACCACTAGAGGTCGGGTTCGGTTCATTCGACAACCTCCGTCGCGAAAAGCTCACCCTCCATCGCCCCATTTAGCAGTAGCCCTTAAGCACTACTGGGGCGTGCAGCTTTCGCCCGCTTTAATGCAATACCACATTACGCGTCTCTTACGCTTAAAAATGCCCGGTCCACGTGGCATATTCTTAAAACTCCAGGTGTCTCTCGACCACGGAGAATGTGCGGCTGCCTCGACAGCCACACATTATTCCGACCTTGTAGGTCAAAGCCCCTAAAAACAGGTCATTTAGACCTCGGACATGGTTAGACGAGTCCGGCGTAACTTAACAAGGGGCTTCCCAGCCGCATACCCTTTTTTTAGGGGGCCGCGCGCATAAATGATGAAAGCCAATAAAGCTCAACTTTCTTCATCTTCCAAATTATACTTTATTTTGATACACTTTTTGCACGATATTTCTTAGAAACTAAGTCCTTCTCTTTTACAGATGAAGCACGTGCTACACCCGTCCAGGATACAGCACAACGGAGACACAGGCGCAGACGTGCAGTAGGGACCCGTTGCAAGGATTCTTTTCAGATTAAGACCCTGCGTAAACCTTTCTCACTGTCTCTTGTTGATACACATCCCCCGGTTTCCTACCAGAGCCGAGGAGGAGGCTGGCGTTTTGGCATCGGCCGCGTCAGAAGTTCCCGCCTGTAC
Source organism: Triticum aestivum (assembly GCF_018294505.1). Classification (NCBI taxonomy): domain Eukaryota; kingdom Viridiplantae; phylum Streptophyta; class Magnoliopsida; order Poales; family Poaceae; genus Triticum; species Triticum aestivum. Next base: position 81,684,140 of record NC_057813.1, on the reverse strand, counting down.
CTGGACACTAGGGGCTTAGGGCTTTATTCTGCCCGATATCATAAAGACCGAACACCTCAGGGAGTGTTCGGTGTCTCGAGTTAGGCCTTATATGCATCAGCTCCGAATCATGTCTTTGGTCAAATGTTGGGTTTGCCCGGCTCCTGTGTTTTGCTGCCTTACATTCCGTATCATCGGCTAACGCGGCACTAGGAGAACTACTGCGATTGTGCCCCGGTTCGGCCGGGAGAGCACCTCAGTAGAGAAAGCCGAAAACTGACTGTCATGATATAGCGAAAGACTGGTCAACCACTCGATTGACCATTGGAATGTTTAGAATTCCTTTGCTTTGACGAAGGACCGCTTCCCGGTCAGGCACATATGCGCCCCTAGTTCGGAGAAGCGCGGTGCCATCAGGGGCTATATAGTAGCCCCACATTCGAGCTCCTATGGCTAAGTGAAAGTGATAAAGCATTATAGTCCGGTTGCCTAGTTTGCTATGCTATCACCTCCTTAAAAGGACCAAGACATTGGATTAAGTGTGAAAAAGCGTTTTTCTTTTTGCAAACACCCCCGCACCATGTGCGTGGGGGCTGAAGCCAAAGACTGCCATCTTTCAGATTATACATACATATACGGCCGCACAGGAGATAGTTCAATACTTGAACACACAAGTATAAAAAGTCATTGCATTATAAACATGATCTTAGAAATCATACATGTCATTCAAACATAACATCTTTCGAGCACTGCGACTCTATTATACGAGCGCCCTGCAGGACTTCCTCAAAGTAATGCTCGGTGGGGAATCGGCTTTTGTCCGAACCCCGGGATGCAACAGCAGTGGCATCCATCTCCGCCCAGTATGTTTTACCACGGGCGAGAGCCATCCGTGCACCTTCTATGCATGCCGACTGCTTCATCGCCTTAATATGCGGCATTGCCCCAAGGAATTGCTGCAACAAGCCAAAATAACTCTTCGGCTTGGGCCTTTTCAGCCACAGATGAGTGACCACATCCGTCATGGCCAGTCCGGACAATCTATCCAGCTCAGCCCACTCAACCAGCCGATCACTCAACGTAAGTGGACGCTCCGGACTATGGAATTGAGACCAGAAAAGCTCTTCCATTTCATGATCCTCCTGGCTTCGAAAGTGCATGACTGCGTCAGCCGCACTCGCCGCCAAGTCCAGATAAGGATCCTCCGCACCGTACAATCGGCCCAGCTGAGCATACTTCGGATCCTGAACTTCCTATGCAGCATAAAGGGCTTTCCAGCCACAATGTCTCCGACCTGACGCAGTTCCTCCTTCATAGCCCGCATCGCACTACAGGCATCCTTGGCCTCGGCATCGGCCTTCTTCAGGTCCTCTTGCTCCGCTCGGTGTTCTCCTTCAAGAACCTCCAGGCGGTCGGTAGCAACTCTTAATTTCATGGCCATTCCAGCCATCTCCTCCCTGCTTCGGCAGTGAGCAGCCTTCTCGGCTTCTAGCCCTTCCGCTGCGTTCAAGGCAGCCGCCTCGCTTTTTCTGGCTTGCTCCTTGGCCCGAGCAAGTTCTGCACGAAGGTCTTCCACAGCAGCAGCACCATCTGCATCTAAGCATACAATTTGTAAGGAATGGGCGTCAGCTCCCTTACTAACCAACCACGGGGCAACCAAATACCTTGTGACTCATCAAGTCGTCTATTGACCAGCGAGATGTCCGCATCTGCAGCGTCGAGTTGCTTCTTCAGCTTGGCAAATTCATCAGTCCGGCTGGTCACCGAACATTCCGCCACCTGCATGGGAAAGGCGACAGTTAATAACTGAGATTACGATCCTAGGCACGCTGTCGTTTTCGACAGCATACCAAGTCTCGGGGGCTACTATCTATACAGGGCGCACTTCATGTGCAAAACTGTCAACAGGTATGTCATTTTTTGCGTACCTCAAATCCCGTCAGTAAACTTCTGACGGCCTCATACAACCCGGTTTCGGCGGACGAGATCCTCTCAATCACATCACCCATTAATGTGCGGTGATCTTCTAAGATGGACGCCCTCTTAAGCAAATCCTGCAGCTCCACTGGCCGTACTCCAATGGGCGCCGAACTCTCCGGTCCCGCCGGACTCGGGGAGACCCTCCGCGACGACACCTCAGGGTCGTCCGCCCCGCACGATGGGGCGGCAGATGAAGGCGTTTCGCTTTCCATCATCTCCGGACGAAGGTCTCCCGAAGATGAGCTGTGCTAAGATGGGCTGAGATCCGAACTACAAGGTAAAAACAAGCAGGGGTGTCTGATAATTATAAAATCCCCCTTTTCACTTACGGCTCGTTAGAGGGCTGATCCCTCCGAGGAGACAGTACGGCCGGGGCGCTTTCTGGCGCAGGACCTTCCGGTACAGATTTCTTTCCCCGCTTTGAGGCCTTGGCCTCCGGGTCTTCGGAAGCGTTCCTCTTCTCCCCCTGGAAGGAGGGACTCTCGATTCCTCCCTTACTAAACGCCTCCTTGGCAGAGGTGACAGTTTGCCCGTGCCCCCCTTCACCCTCATTCGAAGGTGCAACCTCCAAGATTTTGATTAACACAGGATCCTGCATGGTCTCAGGGAGGGGGGCCGGACACCGTATCAGTTTTGCTTGTGCTATCCACTCCTGTCCAGGGATAGCTGGTTAAAAGGCAAGCTCACGATAAATGAATGGACGGTGTGTCCAGACACAGGGCTACTTACTTGAGTATCCGGGTGATTGCAGCTTAGGCCGGCATCCTCGGTCAATTCCGGATGCGTCTCTTGCGATCCGAAGAACAATTTATACATCTCCATGGGAGTCAAACCCATGAAGTGTTGAAGAGCTCGTGGCCCCTCCGGATTAAATTCCACATGCGGAGGGGGCGACGTTTGCAGGGCAGTAGGCGCCGGATCAACATGACCTGCACCACCACGACCAGATTGATCTCCCTTTCTTGGAGGCCTCGAATCCGGTCCTGCAACAGGGGGACGTCTTTGGGCGGCCCCCAGTCACGCCCCTTGTTGACCCATGACGTCAGCTGCTGTGGAGGGCCCGAGCGAAAGACGGGCGGCGGCTTCTGCCTGCTGCCCCGGGGAGTGGTGATATAAAACCACTCCTGTTGCCACAAGCCGAGCTCCTCTTGGAAAGAGCCCTTGGGCCATGGAGCTTCGGCCCTCTTGCTTATAACCGCCCCTCCGCACTCTGCCTGACGCCCCTCAATCATCTTCGGCTCCACGTTGAAGGTTTTGAGCCATAAGCCGAAGTGAGGGGTAGTGCGGAGGAAGGCTTCACAGACGACAATGAATGATGAGATATGGAGGATGGACTCCGGAGCCAGGTCGTGGAATTCCAGCCCATAGTAAAACATGAGCCCCCTCATGAAGGGATCCTTCGGGAAGCCTAAACCCCGACGGAAGTGAGACACGAACACAACGTTCTCGCCAGGCTCGGGAGTTGGGATAACTTGCCTTCGGGCAGGCAGCCTATGCGAAATCTCGTAGGTTAGATACCTGGCATCTCTCAGCTTTAGCACGTTCTCCTCCGTGACAGAGGAGGGCATCCACCGGCCTCGTAGATCAGGACCGTACATTGTTGAAGATCGAAGGTACCTGAATTCGGAGCCCTGGGTGTTGGAACTCAGGGAGAGGGGTGGATTCGATAGAGGATTAAATAAAAAGAACGGGCCTTCGTCTCATTATAAAGAGGAAGAATACCAAGAGCCGTCCCCGTGACCGTTTGGAACCCGCCTTCGATGGAGGGGGCGTGGCAACGGGCGCGGTTGGGTCACCCACGCCCGTATTGATGGGAATCCCAGAATAAGGGGAACACGATCTCCGCTTTGACAAGACGTGCCAAGGAAACTGCCTCGCTAAACGCGCTGAGGTGGAACAATAAAAACAAATTGAGTAAAGGCTTGGAAGTGGTGTGACGTCACGCCACAGAATACGTCAGCAGATTGATCTTGTGTAATATAATTCTCTCTACGGTGGTATGTGGAATTTATTTTTGCAGAGCCGGACACTATCCTGGTGTTCACAATCTTCTGTAAATTATTCGGAGGAGGAACCCTCCATGTAATGCCGAAGACAATATGCGTGCCGGACTCGTCGTCATTGAAGCCTGGTTCAGGGGCTACTGAGGGAGTTCCAAACTAGGGGGTGTCCGGATAGCTGAACTATCATCATCGGCCGGACTCCAAGACTATGAAGATACAAGATTGAAGACTCCGTCCCGTGTCCGGATGGGACTTTCCTTGGCGTGGAAGGCAAGCTTGGCAATACGGATATGTAGATCTCCCACCTTTGTAACCGACTCTGTGTAACCCTAGCCCTCTCCGGTGTCTATATAAACCGGATGGCCTTAGTCCATAGGACGAACAACAATCATATTGTAGGCTAGCTTCTAGGGTTTAGCCTCCTTGATCTTGTGGTAGATCTACTCTTGTAACCCACATCATCAATATTAATCGAGCAGGACGTAGGGTTTTACCTCCATCAAGAGGGCCCGAACCTGGGTAAAAACATCGTGTCCCTCGTCTCCTGTTACCATCCGCCTAGACACACAGATCGGGACCCCCTACCCGAGATCCGCCGGTTTTGACACCGATAGAGACCATCTTCATCCTACGCCTCCTACAGATTGATAAACCTTAGGTCATCCACTTGAGGGAAATTGCTACTGTCCTACAAACCTGTGCACTTGCAGGCCCAACAACGTCTACAAGAAGAAGGTTGTGTAGTAGACATCAAGCTCTTTTCTGGCGCCGTTGCCGGGGAGGTTAGCGCTTGAAGGTATATCTTTAGATCTTGCAATCGAATCTTTTTGTTTCTTGTTTTAGCACTAGTTTAGTTTATAAAAGAAAACTATAAAAAAATGGAATTGAGTTTGTCTCATACGCTTTGTCTTTTTAATATCTTTCGTGAGTATGATGGAAAGGAAAATTATGCCAAAGTGTTAGAAGAAGAATGCATTAAATTTTTTGGCACTAAATCTTTGAATGATGAGCATGATTGCAATGTTTATAGTACGAATTCTTTGAATATCCATAATGCTAATAATGATTGCACTAGTTATGATGAAAATATCTCTTATGAGCATGTCAACTTTTGGGGAGTGCATGTCTGCATGAACTCACCAAATAGAGAAGATATTTATTGCAAGAGGCATAAGTACTTAGAAACCAAATTGTTGCAAGAAGAGCTAGATGAATGTGCTGAAAGATTCAATATTTTTCGTGCTCCTTGTGAACTTTGCAATGAACATGGTCATTTAAAACTCCAATGCTATTTGTTTCATGATCAAGTCGTGTCCAAATATTGTGATAACTTGATTACCCTTGAGCATCATAAAGAGATTAGTCTTCTTTTGGGTTATGAAGAAATGAAACGTATAACTGAGGATATTCCAAAATTTAATCTTGATAAATTTCTTGACTTTGATCTAGAGAAGATTTATATGTATTGTATGGATAATTGCATTGAAAATCCTTATATTTCCAATTACATAAAGAAAAGAAAGCAAATAGAAGATGAGGAGAATACTAATGAAAGGGAAGAGACTTCCCAATCTCCTCCTATTATTTCTTATGATGAATCAGGTAACGAGGAGGAGCCTTCTATTCAACCAATCTCATCAATAAGGAGATCAAAGAGGAAGGTTGAACCCACACATAATGTGAAGAAGAAGAAGAAAAGAAGGAGCAACAAAGGTAGAAAGGTATCCCTCCCAAATGATGTTTCTCCTACTACTCATTGTGATGATGATAATTGCTATACTATTGGTGCTATCAATATTTTTAATGATGAGAGTGATTATGCTTATGATATGAAAGGGCCCAAGCTTGGGGAAGCTATGTTTGATTGGGATGAAATATTTGAGAATATATTTGCTGGAATTAATGTTTGTCCCAAGCTTGGGGATGCTATGTTTAATGAAGATGATATTTTTAGCATCCCAAGTTTTGATATGCAAAGTTGTTATGATGATAGCATGCCTCCTACCTATGATGATTATATTGATGAAAGTGGGTTCGGAAGATAGTAAACTTTAGGAAGTAGTGATCCCACTATTTTGGAGGATGTTGAATTTTATTGTGATGAATACGAAAGTGGATTTGGAAGAGTGTCAACTTTATTTAGTGATTCCACTATCTTGGGAGAGGTTTCAATCGATTATGATGAGAACGAAGTTGCTACTTATGATGATTATCGTGATGAAACTTATGCTATAAAAAGTAGTGAGGATTATATTTACAAATCTTGTCATGATTATGATTACCCTTTTTCTGAACATTACTCTTTTAATGTGGAAACAATTTTTAGTGTCCAAGTCTCTCATGTTACTCCCACTACTATTCATGAGAAGAATTTTGCTTATGTGGAGAGTAGTAAATTTTCTATGCTTGTAGATCATGAAAAGAATGCTTTAGGTGCTGGTTATATTGTTGAATTCATTCATGATGGTACTGAAAATTATTATGAGGGAGGAACATATGCTTGTAGGAATTGCAATAATATCAAGTTTCCTCCCTATGTGCTTAAATTCTTGAAGCTATGTTTGTGTTACCTTCCTATGCTAGTTGATTATTGTTCCCATAAGTTGTTTGCTCACAAAATCCCTATGCATAGGAAGTGGGTTAGACTTAAATGTGCTAGTCATATTCTTCATGATGCCCCTTTATGTTTCAATTCTTATCTTTTATGTGAGCATCATTGTCATCATCATGCCTAGCTAGAAAGACATTAAAGAAAAGCGCTTGTTGGGAGACAACCCAATATTTATCCTTACTGTTTTTGTGTGTCCACATGATTATGCTACTGTAGTAATCATGTTTTATAGCTTTTGTTTCAATAAAGTGCCAAGTAAAACCTTTGGGAAGACTTGGGTGAAGTTTATGTGATCTTGCTGTGAAAAACAGAAACTTTAGCGCTCACGAGATTAGCTGCCATTTCTTACTGGAGAGTGATTTTAGGTTGATTCTTTTTTAAGATGATTAATAGACAAATTTCTCAGGTCCAGCAACTTATTTCATAATTTTTGGGGTTCCAGAAGTATACGTTTGATACAGATTACTACAGACTGTTCTGTTTTTGACAGATTCTGTTTTCATTGTGTTGTTTGCTTATTTTGATGCATCTATGAGTAGTATCGGAGGGTATGAACCATATAGAAGTTAGAATACAGTATATATTACACCAATATGAATTTATAATGAGTTCATTACAGTACCTAAGTGGTGGTTTAATTTTCTTATACTAACGGAGCTTACGAGTTTTGTGTTGAGTTTTGTGTGGTTGAAGTTTTCAAGTTTTGGGTAAAGATTCGATGGACTATGGAATAAAGAGTGGTAAGAGCCTAAGCTTGGGGATGACCAAGGCACTCAAAGGTAATATTCAAGGACAACCAAGAGCCTAAGCTTGGGGATGCCCCGGATGGCATCCCCTCTTTCATCTTCGTTCATCGGTAACTTTACTTGGAGCTATATTTTTATTCACCACATGATATATGTTTTGCTTGGAGCGTCATTTTCTCTTGTTAGTTTTTTCTTGATGTTAGTTATTTTAATGTTTTGCATCTTTAGTTTCAATAAAAAAGTCAAGGATAGCCTTTGCCATGCTTATTTTGCTAGTATACATGTTGCTGTTTGAAAACAGAAAGTTTACCGCTGTTGCAAAAATTCCCTAGAAAAGTCAGAGAATGGTATAACATTGAATCTTTTTGCATACTTAGCTCTGATAAATTTATTACAGTGGTAATTTTCTCCCATATTTTTTGGAGTTAGGGAAGTATGATTAATCTTGCATTATTTACAGACTGTACTGTTTTGGCAGATTGCTGTTATGTTTGTATTGTTTGCATATGTTTGCTTGTTTAATGATTCTATTTGATGATATGAGTATTAAATATGCAGAGACATTTATTATTCAATGTTGAATAATAATGTTAGTGATTTGTTCCAGTACAAAATGATAAGGTTTTGCATTGGTTTATACTAACCTATCTCTCGAGTTCTTGTTGAGTTTGTTGTGAATGAAGCTTTTGATAAAAAGAGAAACCATGGTATGAGAGGAATTAAGGAGACACAAAAGTTCAAGCTTGGGGATGCCCAAGGCACCCCAAGATAATATTTCAATAAGTCTGAAGCATCTAAGCTTGGGGATGCCCCGGTAGGCATCCCACCTTTCTTCTTCAACAACTATCGGTTAGTATCGGTTGAGCCTAAGTTTTTGCTTCTTCACATGAGTTGTGCTATCCTTGCAATGTAGTTTTCTTTAGCTTTGCTTGCTGTTTGAATAAAGTATCAAGATCTGAAATTATTAATTGGGAGATTCTTCACATAGTTGCATAATTATTTAGCTACTCATTGTTCTTCACTTATATCTTTCAGAGTAGTTTGTCATTTGCTCTAGTGCTTCACTTATATCTTTTAGAGCACAATGGTGGTTTTATTTTGAAGAAATAGACGATCTCTCATGCTTGACTTAGATTATTTTGAGAGTCATTAATAGCATGGTAATTTTCTTAATATTAATATACTTGGTATTCAAGATATGTGAAACTTTCTTTTGAATGCGTTAAATACTAAGATAAGTTTGATGCTTGATAATTGTTTTGAGATATGGAGGTGATAATATCAAAGTAATGCTAGTTGGGGTGATTACAAATTTAAAGAATGCTTGTGTTGAAGTTGGTGATTCCCGTAGCATGCACGTATGGTGAACCGCTTTGTGATGAAGTTGGAGCACAATTTTATTTATTGATTGTCTTCCTTATGAGTGGCGGTTGGGGACGAGCGATGGTCTTTTCCTACCAATCTATCCCCCTAGGAGCATGCGCGTAGTGCTTTAGTTTTTGATGACTTCTAAATTTTTGCAACAAGTGCATGAGTTCCTTTGATTAATGTTGAGTCCATGGATTATACGCACCCTTTCACCCGTCCACCATTGCTAGCCTCTCTAATACCGCACACTTTTTGCCGGTATCATACATCCACCATACATCTTCCTCAAAACAGCCACCATACCTACCTATCATGGCATTTCCATAGCCATTCTGAGATATATTGCCATGCAACTTTCCACCGTTCCGTTCATATGACACACATTACTTTTGTCATATTGCTTTTTGCATGAACATGTAGTTGACATTGTATTTGTGGCAAGGCCACCTTCATAATTTTCATACATGTCGACCTTGATTCATTGCATATCCCAGTTCACCGCCGGAGGCATTCATATAGAATCATATTTTGTTCTAAGTATCGAGTTGTAATTGTTGAGTTGTAAGAAAAATAAAAGTGTGATGATCATCATTATTAGAGCATTGTCCCAGTGAGGAAAGTATGATGGAGACTATGATTCCCCCATAAGTCGGGATGAGACTCCAGACGAAAAAAAGAGGCCAAAAAAAAGAGAAAAGGCCCAAACAAAAAAAATGAGAGAAAAAGAGAGAAGGGACAATGCTACTATCCTTTTACCACACTTGTGCTTCAAAGTAGCACCATGATCTTCATGATAGAGAGTCTCATATGTTGTCACTTTCATATACTAGTGGGAATTTTTCATTATAGAACTTGACTTGTATATTCCAATGATGGGCTTTCCTCAAAAGTGCCCTAGGTCTTCACGAGCAAGCAAGTTGGATGCACACCCACTTAGTTTCTTTTGTTGAGCTTTCATATACTTATAGCTCTAGTGCAACCGTTGCATGGCAATCCCTACTCACTCACATTGATATCTATTAATGGGCATCTCCATAGCCCGTTGATACGCCTAGTTGATGTGAGACTATCTTCTCCTCTTTTGTCTTCTCCACAACTACCATTCTATTCCACATATAGAGCTATGTCCATGGCTCACGCTCATGTATTGCGTGAAAGTTGAAAGAGTTTGAGATTATTAAAGTATGAAACAATTGCTTGGCTTGTCATCGGTGTTGTGCATGATTTAAATATTTTGTGTGGGGAAGATGGAGCATAGCCAGACTATATGATTTTGTAGGGATAACTTTCTTTGGCCATGTTATTTTGAGAAGACATAATTGCTTAGTTAGTATGCTTGAAGTATTATTACTTTTATGTCAATATGAACTTTTGTCTTGAATCTTTCGGATCTGAATGTTCATGCCACAATTAAGAAGATTTACATTGAAATTATGCCAAAGTATCACTCCGCATCAAAAATTCTTTTTTATCATTTACCTACTCGACGACGAGCAGGAATTAAGCTTGGGGATGCTTGATATGTCTCCAACGTATCTATAATTTTTGATTGCTCCATGCTACTTTATCTACTGTTTTAGGCAATATTGGGCTTTATTATCCACTTTTATATTATTTTTGGGACTAACCTATTAACCGGAGGCCCAACCCAGATTTGCTGTTTTATGCCTATTTCAGTGTTTCGAGGAAAAGGAATATCAGACAGAGTCAAAACAGAACGAAATCAACTAGAGAAGTTGTTTTTGGAAGGAAAGCAACCTGATAGACTTGGAGTGCATGTCAGGGGAGTCCCGGGCTGCCCACGAGGGTGGGGGGCGCGCCCACCCCCCTAGGGCGCGTCCCCTGCCTCGTGAGCACCTGGGAGGTCCACCGACGTACCCCTTGCACCCATATATACCTACGTACCCTAAAACTTCCAGAACAGAAGATAGATCGGGAGTTCCGCTGCCGCAAGCCTCTGTAGCCACCAAAAACCTCTCGGGAGCCCGTTCCGGCACCCTGCCGGAGGGGGAACCCATCACCGGTGGCCATCTTCATCATCCCGGTGCTATCCATGACGAGGAGGGAGTAGTTCACCCTCGGGGCTGAGGGTATGTACCAGTAGCTATGTGTTTGATCTCTCTCTCTCTCGTGTTCTCTCTCGTGTTCCCTCTATGGCATGATCTTGATGTATCCCGAGCTTTGCTATTGTAGTTGGATCTTATGATGTTTCTCCCCCTCTACTCTCTTGGGATGAATTGAGTTTCCCCTTTGAAGTTATCTTATCGGATTGAGTCTTTTATGAGAACACTTGATGTATGTCTTGGTGATCAACTTGCGGGTTTCGTGACATTGGGAACCTATGCATAGGGGTTGGCACATGTTCTTGACTCTCCGGTAGTAGCTTTGGGGCACTCTTTGAAGTACTTTGTGTTGGTTGGATGAATCGGAGATTGTGTGATGCATATCGTATAATCATGCCCACGGATACTTGAGGTGACAATGGAGTATCTAGGTGACATTAGGGTTTTGGTTGATTTGTGTCTTAAGGTGTTATTCTAGTACGAACTCTTTTATAGATTGATTCGAAAGAATAACTTTGAGGTGGTTTCGTACCCTACCATAATCTCTACTTTTCTTCTCCGCTATTAGTGTCTTTGGAGTGACTCTTTGTTGCATGTTGAGGGATTGTTATATGATCTATCTATGTTATTATTGTTGAGAGAACTTGCACTAGTGAAAGTATGAACCCTAGGCCTTGTTTCCTATCATTGCAATACCGTTTACGCTCACTTTTATCGCTTGCTACCTTGCTGTTTTTATTATTTCAGATTACAAAAACCTACATCTACTATTTATTTTGCACTTGTATCTTCATCTCTTCGCCGAACTAGTGCAACTATACAATTTACCATTGTATTGGGTGTGTTGGGGACACAAGAGACTTTTTGTTATTTGGTTGCAGAGTTGTTTGAGAGAGACCATCTTCATCCTACGCCTCCTACGGATTGATAAACCTTAGATCATCCACTTGAGGGAAATTTGCTACTGTCCTACAAACCTGTGCACTTGCAAGCCCAACAACGTCTACAAGAAGAAGGTTGTGTAGTAGACATCATACGCCGAATTCGTCGTCACCTAGGCTCACCTCATCTTCGGAGGGAGGCATATAGTTATCGTCCTCCAAGTATCCGTCCATCGCCTGTTCATCTGGGCTGACCTACCCATGTTCTTGTTCGGCTTGCTCGAAGGTAGGCTGATCAGGATTGTATTCCTCTTCGGCGCCATCTGGATTATTTTCCTCTCCGGTGCCGGTGTTGCTGTGGCTGGGCGTGGAGCGGCGCCGATGACGCCCATGCTTTGATTTCTTCCCTGAGGGGTTATCTCCTGTTGCCTCATCGCCATTGTTTTCTTTGGGAGTATCCACAATATATATATATATATATATATATATATATATATATATATATATATATATATATATATATATATCATATGAAGAGGTGGCAGTCCAGCGCCCCGTGGGCGGTGGTTCCTGTTCTTCTCCCGCATTGTCGTCTATACCATCGATGTCTTCGGAGTCGAAGTTAAGCATGTCGGTCAAATCATCGACCGTGGCTATGAAGTGGGTGGTGGGTGGGCGACGAATTTCTTCATCGCCTGCTTCCCACTCGAGCCGAACATAGTTCGGCCAGGAATCTCCTGACAGAGAGAGAGAGAGAGACCTTAATGAATTTAGCACATCGCCAAAGGGGGAGTGCTGGAAGATATCCGTGGCGGTGAATTCCATGACTGGAGCCCAATCAGATTCGATGGGCATGGATGCACGTGGTCCGAAACCTACGACCGAAGATAAGTCCGGGGGTCCAGAGACACAGATTTCTTTAGAAGCGGAGTCTGTGTTCGGCTCCAACGCCGATAGGTGTGCGACCTCCGTGGCGGGGTCCATCCACCCATCCTCAGATGGCACGATCTGCTCTGGATCAAAGTCCGGAGCCATGGCAGGCGCGATATCCCGAATACTGTCCGGTGATATATCTAAGTCATGCACGTGGCGATCGTTCAACACTCCTGTCGCGGGCTCCACGGATGTCGGCAATGTAGTTTAGGTTCCCGAACCTGACCTGACGGCCAGGGGCGTAGCTATTGATCTGCTCTAGATGGCCAAGCGAGTTGGCCCGCAGTGCAAAGCCGCCGAACATGAAGATCTGTCTGGGGAGAAAAGTCTCACCCTGGACGACGTTTTTGAAGGTTGGAGAAGCCATCGAGCCTTACAGCGACGACACAGAGGAACTCTCAATGAAAGCACCAATGTCGGTGTCAAAACCGGCGGTTCTCGGGTAGGAGGTCCCGAACTGTGCGTCTAAGGCTAATGGTAACAGGAGACTGGGGACATGATGTTTACCCAGGTTCGGGCCCTCTCGATGGAGGTAATACCCTACTTCCTGCTTGATTGATCTTGATGATATGAGTATTACAAGAGTTGATCTACCACGAGATCGTAGAGGCTAAACCCTAGAAGCTAGTCTATGGTATGATTGTTGTTGTGTCCTACGGACTAAACCATCTGTTTTATATAGACACCGGAGGGGGCTAGGGTTACACAGAGTCGGTTACAGAGAAGGAGATCAACATCCGAATAGCCAAGCTTGCCTTCCACACCAAGGAGAGTCCCATCCGGACACGGGACGAAGTCTTCAATCTTGTATCTTCATAGTCCAACAGTCCGGCCAAAGTACATAGTCCAGCTGTCCGGATACCCCCTTATCCAGGACTCCCTCAACGGGACTTGCCAACTTTAACACAAGTATTTCTCAATTTTATAATTACCCAACTACCATAACTCTATCATTATTACCTTTATATCTCAAAACAATTATCAATCATCGAATTGATCATAGTTTTTAATGCACTTTCTATGATAGTTTTTATTATACCCAACTTGGATGCTCATCATTCTAGGACCAAATTTATAACCACAACAAATACCATGATGTTCTAAAAGACTCTCAAAATAATATAAGTGAAGCATGAGAGATCAACAATTTCTTCAAAATAAAGCCACCGCCATGCTCTAGAAAATATAAGTGAAGCACATAGAGCAAAATTATCTAGCTCAAAAGATATAAGTGAAGCACATAGAGTATTCTGATAAATTCTAGATCATGTGGGTTTATACCAAAAGGTGTGTACAGCAAGGATGATTGTGGTAAAACTAACAAGCAAAGTCTCATATCATACAAGACACTCCAAGCAAAACACATATCATGTGGCGAATAAAAATATAGCTCCAAGTAAAGTTTACCGGTAGATGAAGACGAAAGAGGGGATGCCTTCCGGGGCATCCCCAAGATTAGGCTTTTGGTTATCCTTGAATATCTTGGGGTGCCATGGGCATCCCCAATCTTAGGCTTTTGCCACCCTTTATTCCATAGTCCATCAAATCTTTACCCAAAACTTGAAAACTTCACAACACAAAACTCAACAGGAAATCTCATAAGCTTCGTTAGTGCAAGAAAGAAAAACCACCACATAAGGTACTATAATGAACTCATTCTTTATTTATATTGGTGTTAAACCTACTGTATTCCAACTTATCTATGGTTCATACCCCTACATACTAGCCATAGATGCATCAAAATAAGCAAACAACACACTAGAAGCAGAATCTGTCAAAAACAGAACAATCTATAGAAATCTGTAACTTTGGAATACTTCTGGAACATTAAAAATCCTACCAAAATAGGAAGTCCTAGTAAATTTGTCTATTGATATATAGCAAAAAGAACCAACGCAAAATCATGTTTCTGTGATTTATTGAATTTTTTTGCGTGAGCGCAAAGTTTCTGTTTTTCAGCAGAATCAAAATAACTCTTATCATAGGTTATCCTATAGGTTCTACTTGGCACAAACACTAATTAAAACAAGAAAACACATATAAACAGAAAGTAGATGCAAAATTTATTACTAAACAGAAGCAAAAACAAGAAAACTAAAATAAAATTGGGTTGCCTCCCAACTAGCGCTATTGTTTAACGCCCCAAGCTAGGCATAAAAACGAGGATAGATCTAAATAGTGCCATCTTTGGCACTTGATTCATAAGTAGCTCGCATGATAGATTCATAAGGTAATTTTACTTTCTTTCTTGGAAAGTGCTCCATGCCTTTCCTTAATGGAAATTGGAATCTAATATTCCCTTACTTCATATCAATAATCACACCAATCGTTCTAAGGAAAGGTCTACCAAGAATAATAGGACATGAAAGATTGCAATCTATGTCAAGAACGATAAAATCTACGGGCACATAGTTCCTATTTGCAACAATAAGAACATCATTGACCCTTACCATAGGCTTTTTAATGGTGGAATCCGCAAGGTGCAAATTTAAAGAGCAATCATCAAGATCATGGAAACCTAGAATATCACATAAAGTTTTCGGAATTGTGGAAACACTAGCACCCAAATCACACAAAGCATAACACTCATGATTTTTGATTTTAATCTTTATAGTAGGTTCCCACTCATCATTAAGTTTTCTAGGTATAGAAACTTCCAAATTAAGTTTTTCATCGTAAGATTGTATCAAGGCGTCAACAATATGTTTGGTAAAGGCTTTATTTTGACTATAAGCATGAGGAGAATTCAACATGGATTGCAACAAGGAAATACAATCTATCAAAGAGCAATTATCATAATTAAATTCCTTGAAATCCAAGATAGTGGGTTCTATGCTATTTAAAGTTTTGACCTCTCCAATCCCACTTTTACCAAATTTAGCATCAAGATCTAAAAACTCAGAATCATTGGGACACCTTTTAACTAAAGTTGACTCATCTCCAGTCCCATCATTATTAAGTTTCATATTGCAAAACAAAGATTTAATAGGGGACACATCAATAACTTTTAGATCTTCATCACTATTTTCATCCAAACTAGAAGAACACGCCATCACAAAGCAATCTTTCTTGGCAGACAATCTAGCGGTTCTTTCCTTGCACTCATTAATGGAATTCTCATAGCTTTGAGAGACTCATTGATATCATGCTTAGGAGGAGTAGATCTAAGTTTCAAAGAATCAACATCAAGCAAAAGTCTATCAATGTTCCTAGCCAAATCATCAACTTTAAGCAATTTTTCTTCAAGCAAGGCATTAAAATTCTTTTGAGAAACCATAAATTCTTTCACACTATTTTCAAAATCGGAGGGCATCTTATTAAAATTTCCATAAGAATTATTGTAGGAATTTCCATATTTATTAGAGGGATTACTAGGGAACGGTCTAGGGTTAAAGTTTCCTCTATAAGCATTGTTACCAAAATTATTTCTACAAGAAAAATTCACATCCATAGATTCATTATTATTCTCAATCAAAGTAGACAAAGGCATATCATTGGGATCAACAGGAGCACTCTTAGTAGCAAACAATTTCATAAGTTCATCCATCTTTCCACTCAAAACATTAATTTCTTCTATAGCATGCACTTTTTTACTAGTAGATCTTTTGGTGTGCCATTGAGAAGAATTAGCCATAATATTATCAAGGAGTTTAGTAGCTTCTCCTAAGGTGATTTCCGTAAACGTTCCTTCCGCAGCTGAATCTAAAAGATTTCTAGAAGCAAAATTCAATCCGGCATAAATTTTTTGTATGATCATCCATAAATTCAAGCCATGAGTAGGGCAATTGTGAATCATCAATTTCATTCTTTCCCAAGATTGGGCAACATGCTCATGATCAAGTTGTTTAAAATTCATAATATCGTTCCTAAGAGAGATGATCTTAGCGGGAGGAAAATACTTAGAGATAAAGGCATCTTTGCACTTATTCCATGAATCAATACTATTTTTAGGCAAAGACGAAAAGCAAATTTTAGCATGATCTCTAAGTGAAAATGGAAATAACTTCAATTTAACAATATCATTATCCGTATCTTTCTTCTTTTGCATCTCACACAAATCAACAAAGTTGTTTAGATGGGTAGCGGCATCTTCACTAGGAAGGCCAGAGAATTGATCTTTCATAACAAGACTTAACAAAGCGGCATTGATTTCACAAGACTCAACATCATTAAGAGGAGCAATCGAAGTACTAAGGAAATCATTATTTTTGGTATTGGAAAAGTCACACACCTTGGTATTATCTTGCGCCATCGCGACAAGCAATCCAACACAGAAGGAAAGAAAAAAGGCAAAGCGAAAGAGAGAGGAGATTGGGAAAGAGAGGGCGAATAAAAGAGCAAAGGTGAAGTGGGGGAGAGGAAAACGAGAGGAAAATGGCAAATAATGTAATGCGAGGGAGATGAGTTTGTGATGGGTACTTGGTATGTCTTGAGTTGAGCGAACACCTCCCCGGCAACGGCGCCAGAAATCCTTCTTGCTACGTCTTGAGCTTGCGTTGGTTTTCCTTGAAGAGGAAAGGGTGATGCAGCAATAGTAACGTAAGTATTTCCCTCAGTTTTTGAGAACCAAGGTATCAATCCAGTAGGAGGCTCCTCACAAGTCCCATGCACCTACACAAACAAGCAACAACTCGCAACCAACGCAATAAAGGGGTTGTCAATCCCTTCACGGCCACTTGCGAAAGTGAGATCTGATAGAGATAATATGATAAGATAAATATATTTTTGGTATTTTATGATATAGATTGGAAAAGTAAAGATGCAAATAAAAGTAGATTGAAAGCTTATATGATAAGAGATAGACCCGGGGGCCATAGGTTTCACTAGTGGCTTCTCTCAAGATAGCATAATTATTACGGTGGGTGAACAAATTACTGTCGAGCAATTGATAGAAAAGCGCATAGTCATGAGATTATCTAGGCGTGATCATGTATATAGGCATCACGTCCGTGACAAGTAGACCGAAACGATTCTGCATCTACTACTATTACTCCACACATCGACTGCTATCCAGCATGCATCTAGAGTATTAAGTTCATGAAGAACAGAGTAACACATTAAGAAAGATGACATGATGTAGCGGGATAACCTCATGCAATATGATATAAAACCCATCTTTTTATCCTCGATGGCAACAATACAATACGTGCCTTGCTGGCCCTGCTATCACTGGGAAAGGACACCGCAAGATTGAACCCAAAGCTAAGCACTTCTCCCGTTGCAAGAAAGATCAATCTAGTAGGCCAAACCAAACTGATAATTCGAAGAGACTTGCAAAGATAACTTAATCACACATAAAAGAATTCAGAGGAGATTCAAATATTTCTCATAGATAAACTTGATCATAAACCCACAATTCATCGGATCTCGACAAACACACCGCAAAAAGAGTTACATCAAATAGATCTCCAAGAAGAGGAAGGAGAACATGGTATTGAGAATCAAAGAGAGAGAAGAAGCCATCTAGCTAATAACTATGGACCTGAAGGTCTGTGGTAAACTACTCACAACTCATCAAAGAGGCCTTGGAGATAATGTAGAGGCCCTCCGTGATCGATTCCCCCTCCGACGGAGTGCCGACAAAGGCTCCAAGATGGGATCTCGCGGATACAGAAGGTTACAGCGGTGGAAATAGTTTTTTGTGGTCGCTCCTGATGTTTTCGGGGTACATGGGTATATGTAGGAGGAAGAAGTAGGTCGATGGATGCTCGAGGGGCCCACGAGGGTGGGGGGCGCGCCCACCTGTAGGGGGCGCGCCGGGCACCCTCGTGGCCGCCTCGCTTGTTTCTTGACTTCCACTCCAAGTCCTCTGGATCACGTTTGTTCCAAAAAGATCGCTCCCGAAGGTTTCATTCTGTTTAGACTCCGTTTGATATTCCTTTCTTCAAAACACTGAAATAGGCAAAAAAACTAGCAATTCGGGCTGGGCCTCCGGTTAGTAGGTTAGTCCCAAAAATGATATAAAAATGTAAAGTAAAGCCCATAAACATCCAAAACAGGTAATATAATAGCATGGAACAATAAAAAATTATAGATACGTTGGAGACATATCAAGGACACTCCTTGGTTCTTCCGAATAATTCTTCGTCTTTGGTCGTCGATCTTGAAAACTGGTTTAACAGATCTTCCCATGTCCGATCTTGACGATCATCGAACTGAATCCGAAGAGTTTACATGTCGAGCATCCGAGGAGACCCTTTAAGTTATCTGCCTTTATCAATGCCTTGTAAGTTTTTTACACCACACCTGGGGTTTGAAGTGTTTCCTGTCCAATGGCGTCCTCTTGCGTCCGAGCTCTAATGCCGAACTAAAGTCGAGGCGACTTTTCACAACCGAGCTCCAACACTATTCGGCATTCAAGGTATCCTCTTGTGTCCGACCTCCAACGCCGAACTAAATCCATGGTGTCTTTTCACAGCCAAGCTCCGATGATGGTCGGCATCCGAGGTATCATAGATTACCTGGGCCTCTGAAAATTTGAATGAGTTCATCCAAGCTTAAATGCTGGAGTAGTCTTCTATGGAACAACCATTCGAATTAGAGCTTTATGCTGGACTGCTTTCGAGCTCCAACGCCAGACTGCATCCGAGCTCTAACGATGGTCAGTGTCCGAGGTATCATAAACTACCTCAGTCTTTAAAAGATTGAACGAATTTAGCTGAGCTTAATGATGGAAATGCCCTCTATGGAGCCAGCCATTGGCGCCCAAGCTTTATGCCAGACTGCTTCCGAGGTGGTGCACCACCCCGACTACAGGCTGATTTTTTGTGAATATTTTTGATTGGTGCAATTTATTCTCTACTGAGATATATAGCCAGTAGCCTTGAAGGTGCGTGTCGGTCTAAAACCCGAGATGCACCTGAAGTATGACATAAGACCGCTGATCCCAGTAGCCCCTGAGACTCAGGTTGATTCGCAAAATCGGCTTGAGGATCAACTCCTAGCTCAGCAGAATACTTTAGGACATAAAAAGCGGTGTGTATAGTCCTCGAGACTCAGGTTGTGTGCAACCGACCAACCTGAGGATCATAATCTCCTCGGAAACTATATTGCACTTATAATTTCTGCATGTTATTGTCAATGCAGTAGTGCTACCTCTTGAGCATGCGTTAGTTTTTCCCTTGAAGAGGAAAGGATGATGCAGCAAAGTAGCGTAAGTATTTCCCTCAGTTTTTGAGAACCAAGGTATCAATCCAGTAGGAGGGTCCATGCAGATCCCTCACACCTACACAAACAAACAAGAACCTCGCAACCAACACGATAAAGGGGTTGTCAATCCCTTCACGGCCACTTGCGAAAGTGAGATCTGATAGAGATAATATGATAAGATAAATATTTTTGGTATTTTTATGATATAGATTGAAAAGTAAAGATTGCAAAATAAAGTAGATCCGAAACTTATATAATAGAGAATAGACCCGGGGGCCATAGGTTTCACTAGTGGCTTCTCTCAAGATAGCATAAGTATTACGGTGGGTGACAAAGTACTGTCGAGCAATTGATAGAAAAGTGCATAGTTATGAGAATATCTAGGCATGATCATGTATATAGGCATCACGTCCGCGACAAGTAGACCAACTCCTGCCAGCATCTACTACTATTACTACACACATCGACCACTATCCAACATGCATCTAGAGTACTAAGTTCATAAGAACAGATTAACGCATTAAGCAAGATGACATGATGTAGAGGGATAAACTCAAGCAATATGATATAAACCCCATCTTTTTATCCTCGATGGCAACAATACAAGAAAGATAAGCACTTCTCCCATTGCAAGAAAGATCAATCTAGTAGGCCAAACCAAACTGATAATTCGAAGAGACTTGCAAAGATAACCAATCATACATAAAAGAATTCAGAGAAGATTCAAATATTTCTCATAGATAAACTTGATCATAAACCCACAATTCATCGGATCTCGACAAACACACCGCAAAAAGAGTTACATCGAATAGATCTCTAAGAAGATCGAGGAGAAGTTTGTATTGAGATTCAAAGTGAGAGAAGAAGCCATCTAGCTAATAATTATGGACCCGAAGGTCTATGGTAAACTACTCACAACTCATCGGAGAGACCTTGGTGATGATGTAGAAGCCCTCCGTGGTCGATTCCCCCTCCGACAGAGCGCCAGAAAAGGCTCCAAGATGGGATCTCATGGGTACAGAAGGTTGCGGCGGTGAAAATAGTTTTTTGTGGTGCTGCTGGATGTTTTTGGGGTACGTAGATATATATAGGCGAAGGAAGTCGGTCAGGGGAGCCACGAGGGGCCCATGAGGCAGGGGCGCCCCCCTAGGGCACGCCTTACACCCTCGTGGCCGTCTCGGCTGCTTCTTGACATCCACTCCAAGTCTCCTGGATTGCATTTGTTCCAAAAAGATCGCTCCCGAAGGTTTCATTCCGTTTGGACTCTGTTTGATATTCATTTTCTATGGAACACTAAAATAGGCAAAAAATCAGCAATTCGGGTTGGGCCTCCGGTTAGTAGATTAGTCCCAAAAATGATATAAAAGTGTATGGTAAAGCCCATAAACATCTAAAACGGGTAATATAATAGCATGGAACAATCAAAAATTATAGATACATTGGAGACGTATCAAGCATCCCCAAGCTTAATTCCTGCTCGTCCTCAAGTAGGTAAATGATAAAATCAGAATTTTTGATGTGGAATGCTACCTAGCATATTTCTCAATGTAATTTTCTTTATTATTGTGGCATGAATGTTTAAATCGAAATGATTCAAAATAAAAGTTCATATTGACATAAGAATAGTAATACTTCAAGCATACTAACAAGTAATCATGTCTTCTCAAAATAACATGGCTAAAGAAAGTTTATCCCTACAAAATCATATAGTTAGGCTATGTTTCATTTTCGTCACACAAAATACTCCCATCATGCACAACCCCGGTTTCAGCCAAGCAATTGGTTCATACTTTTTAACGCGCTTCAGGTTTTTTCAACTCTCACGCAATACATGAGTATAAGCCATGGATATAGCACTATGGGTGGAATAGAATATAATGATGGAGGTTGTGGAGAAGACAAAAAAGGAGAAAGTCTCATATTGACGAGGCTAATCAACGAGCTATGGAGATGCCCATCAATTGATGTCAACATGAGGAGTAGGGATTGCCATGCAACGGATGCACTAGTGCTATAAATGTATGAAATCTCAACAAAAGAAACTAAGTGGGTGTGCATCCAACTTTCTTGATCATGAAGAACTACGGCATTTTAAGGAAGCCCATCGTTGGAATATACAAGCCAAGTTCTATAATGAAAGATTCCCACTTAGTATATGAAAGTGACAACATATGAGACTCTCTATCATGAAAACTATGGTGCTACTTTGAAGCACATGTGTGGAAAAAGATAGTAACATTGTCCCCCTTTTTTGGGCCTTTCTCTCTCTTTTTTTATTTGGCCTTTCTTTTTTTGGTCTTTTCTTAATAAATGACAATGCTCTAAAAATGATGATCATCACACTTCTATTTACTTACAACTCATGAATTACAACTCGATACTAGATCAAAATATGACTCTACATGAATGCCTCCGGCGGAGTACCGGGATATGCAGTGACTCAAGAGCGACATGTATGAAAAATTATGCTTGGTGCCTTTGCCACAAATACGATGTCAACTACATGATCATGCAAAAGCAATATGACAATGATGAAGCATGTCATAATAAACGGAATGGTGGAAAGTTGCATGGCAATATATTTCGGAATCGTTATGGAAATGCCATAATAGGTAGGTATGGTGGATGTTTTGAGGAATATATAAGGAGGTTTATGTGTGATAGAGTGTATCGTATGACGGGGTTTGGATGCACCGACGAAGTTTGCACCAACTCTCAAGGTGAGAAAGGGCAATGCACGGCACCGTAGAGGCTAGCAATGATGGAAGGGTAAGAGTGCGTATAATCCATGGACTCACATTAGTCATAAAGAACTCATATACTTATTGCAAGAGTTTTATTAGCCCTCGAAGCAAAGTACTACTACGCATGCTCCTAGGGGAAGGGTTGGTAGGAGTTAACCATCATGTGATCCCGACCTCCACACATAAGGAAGGCAATCAAAAGAGCACCCTATGCAACAAATTTGTTACACAACTTTTACCATACGTGCATGCTATGGGACTTGCCAACTTCAACACAAGTATTTCTTAATAGCATAATTAGCCAACTAGCATGACTCTAACATTACCACCTTTATATCTCAAAACAATTATCAAGCATCAAGTTGATCATAGTATTCAATTCACTTCCTATGATAGTTTTTATTATACCCAACTTGGATGCCCATCATTCTATGACCAATTTTATAACCATAGAAAATACCATGCTGTTCTAAAAGACTCTCAAAATAATATAAGTGAAGCATGAGAGATCAATAATTACTACAAAATAAAACCGTCGCCGTGCTCTAAAAAGATATAAGTGAAGCACTAGAGCAAAACTGTCTAGCTCAAAAGATATAAGTGAAGCACATAGTATTCTAATAAATTCCGAATCATGTGTGTCTCTCCCAAAAGGTGTGTACAGAAAGGATGATTGTGTTAAACCAAAAATCAAAGACTCATATCATACAAGATTCTCCAAGCAAAACACATATCATGTGGTGAATAAAAATATAGCTCCAAGTAAAGTTACAGATAGACGAAGACGAAAGAGGGGATGCCTTCCGGGGCATCCCCAAGCTTAGGATTTTGGTTGTCCTTGAATTATCTTGGGGTGCCATGGGAATCCCCAAGCTTAGGCTCTTGCCACTCCTTATTTCATAATCTATCAAATCTTTACCCAAAACTTGAAAACTTCACAACACAAAACTCAACAGGAAATCTCATGAGCTCCGTTAGTGCAAGAAAGAAAAACCACCACTTAAGATACTGTAATGAACTCATTATTTATTTATATTTGTGTTAAGCCTACTGTATTCCAACTTATCTATGGTTCATACCCTCCGATACTAGCCATAGATTCATCAAAATAAGCAAACAACACACGAAAAAACAGAATCTGTCAAAAACAGAACAATCTGTAGCAATCTGTAAATTTCGAATACTTCTGGAACTCTAAAAATCCTACCGAAATAGGAAGTCCTAGGCAATTTTTCTGTTTATCTGCTGAAAAAAGAATCAACTCAAAAGCACGTTTCTGTGATTTATTAGAATTTTTCTCGTGAGTGTAAAAGTTTATATTTTTCAGCAAGATCAAATTAACTTTCACCCAAGATGATCCTATAGGTTCTACTTGACACAAACACTAATTAAAACATAAAACCACATCTAAACAGAGGCTAGATGAATTATTTATTACTAAATAGGAACAAAAAGCAAGGAAAAAATAAAATTGGGTTGCCACCCAACAAGCGCTATCGTTTAACGCCCCTAGCTAGGCATAAAAGCGAGAATAGATCTAAGTATTGCCATAATGATAAGATAAATCACGAAAAATCATCTCATATTCCCTACGTTCAGCAGCAAGTTTTCTTTGTGGCAAGCAAAAGTAATCAAAAGGGTTAAATTTAATGGGACATGAGTCCCCAAGATCAAGCTCGGGAGGTATGGGTTCCTCCCTTGGCCCTTCATATTGCACAACTAATTCATCATTGTAAGCATTCTTTTTGGTAGAAAGTCATGAGCCTATACTCAAGAGAAAATCCTAACTCATTGTTTTTAATGGCAAAATCATTATTAAGTTCCGAAATTCTATCAACTAGAACATTGGTAGGAACCTTTTTTCTAAGGTTTTCATGAAAAGCAACATAATCTAGAGATTGTAATTGCATTATGTCCTCTTGATTGAAGAGGATTGCCTCTATGGGAGGACGGCCAGTGTCTACCTTATAGTGTGCAAAAATTTCTTTGGCTTCTTCTATTATGAATTTGAACGCATGAGCCAAAAAGATAGTAGCTGCACGCTTAATAGAAGAATGCTCAATATTGGGAAATTCTAGGAAAATCCTTTGTATGCAAGGATGCATATGCATAAACTGTCTTTCAAGTTCAACTATAAGAAAGGATATAGCATCCGCAAGACTATTGGTTCTATGAAGAATAGATCCACCCATAGCGGGTAAAGCACCGACACAAGTAAAGAAATCTTGAATGACCCCTATTCTAATAATATTACCACTACCGATTCGAAACTTTTTAGTATGTAAGATGGGTGGTTCTTCAACAGGATCATCAAAAGCATCAAAGTTTCCCATGTTATTACTATTGTCCTTATCAATTATAACCTCCCAAGTTTCAGACATAGCAGCAGAAAATACGAGGAACAAGCGGAAGGGAAGCGAACGAAAAAAGAGAGGGCGAATAAAACGGCAAGGGTGAAGTGGGAGAGAGGAAAACGAGAGGCAAATGGCAAATAATGTAATGCGAGGGAGATGAGTTTGTGATGGGTACTTGGTATGTCTTGACTTGAGCAAAGTCCTCCCTGGCAACGGCACCAGAAATCCTTCTTGCTACCTCTTGAGCATGCGTTAGTTTTTCCCTTGAAGAGGAAAGGGTGATGCAGAAAAGGTAGCGTAAGTATTTCTCTCAGTTTTTGAGAACCAAGGTATCAATCCAGTAGGAGGCTCCATGCAAGCCCCCTGCACCTACACAAACAAACAAGAACCTCGCAACCAACGCGATAAAGGGGTTGTCGATCCCTTTACAGCCACTTGCAAAAGTGAGATCTGATAGAGATAATATGATAAGATAATTATTTTTCGTATTTTTATGATATAGATTGAAAAGTAAAGATTGCAAAATAAAGTAGCACTACAAAAAAAAGACACATCCGTGACATTTTGGGCCGAACGAAATTTTTTTCTATCATACATATGACACTTCTATGATGATAATTGTGACAAAACCCGGTATCATCATAGATGTGGTGGGTCCTACTTCTATGACAAAAAATCATGACAGAGAATGGGCTTTTTGTCTTGGGCGGGCCAGAGACGCAGCTGCATGACATTCTTTGGGCCGTCCATGACGGAAAAAATTGTGGTAGAAGCGAGGGGGAGGCAAATTTCGGGGAGTTGCCGGTTATGGTGGGAGGTCGGGGGCCGAGCGATGCACGTTTCTCTCGTACACATGCGAGGCGTTGGCTCTAACTGAACCCGAGCGAGGCATTGGGTTCTAACTGAACCCGAGCGATTGCACTGCAGGCTACACGTTACTGAACCCGAGCGATCGATCGATAGCTGTTAACTGAACCTGATGGAGCGATTCCTTCGCTACTGCTGCTAACTGAAGCCGATCGTTTGGATGAACAGTGAGCATTGCGGGGGGGGGGGGGGGGGGGGGTTGGATGAACAGTGAGCGGTGGCATTGCCTCTGGATGAACAGGACCCTATGGTGTGGAGGGATGGATGAACAATAGACGGTGGAGGGGTGGCCGTGGAGGGGTGGTTGAACAGGACCCCGTGGTGTGGAGGGCTGGACGAATAGTAGATGATGGAGGGCTGGATGAACAGTAGACGGTGGAGGGGTGGTTGAACAGTAGCCGGTGGAGTAGCGCGCGGTGGAGGCTGGATGAACAGGAGCCCGTGGAGGCTGGAGGAGGTCGACGGTAGCCCGTGGAGGCTGGAGGAGGTCGACAATGGAGATGAACAGTATCCCGTGGAGTCCCGTTTTGCAGTACGCCACACCCCTCCAGATGAATAGGACCCCCGTTTCGACCGTAGGAGGTCCGTTTCCTCCATTTTGCGCTACGCCACACCCCTCCCGATGAACAGGACCCCCGTTTCGACCGTAGGAGGTCCATTTCCTCCGTTTTGCGGTATGCCACACCCATCCCGATCAACAGGACCCCCGTTTCGACCGTAGGAGGACTGTTTCCTCCGTTTTGCGGTACGCCACACCCCTCCCGATCAACAGGACCCCCATTTCGACCGTAGGAGGTCCATTTCCTCCATTTTGTGGTACAAAACACCCCTCCCGATCAACAGGACCCCGTTCTGAACGTGGCCGGTCGAACACAAGGCCGTTTCCTCCGTTCTGTGGTACGCCAGGCCTCGTTTCCATCGCCTGTTCCGTCCAAGCCGGTTGGCTCCCACGCGTTCCGTTGCCTCCCGATGAACACGACGCATTCTGTTGCCTCCCCATGAACACGAGCCCTCGCCGTACGTATGCGCGACTAAGCGTTTGAGACCCCGCCCGTATGTACACATATGTGGCCGTATTTTCTTTCTTGCACCCTGGACAATGTATGTACGTCTACATGCTATGTGCGCGCCTCTACTACGACACGTGCGCGCCTCTACATCGACCAGTATGTACGTACACGTTCGCGACCAGGATGACAATGCTACGTATGCCTCGACCAGGTGGGTCCCGACTGTCAGGCACTTCCTTGCCTGCGAAGATGTAGCTGGTGGGTCCCAGCAGTCAGGGGGGCGAATCGTTTTGTTTTTGTTTTTTTGCCCGGACGCACTTCCTTGCGTGCGAAGGTGTAGCTGCTGGGTCCCAGCTGTCAGGGGGGCGAATCGTTTTTTTGCCCGGACGCACTTCCTTGCGTGCAAAGGTGTAGCTGCTGGGTCCCAACAGTCAAGGGGGCGAATCAATTTTTTTGCCCGGACGCACTTCCTTGCGTGTGAAGGTGTAGCTGGTGGGTCCCAGCAGTCGGGGGGCGAATCGTTTTTTTGGACGCACTTCCTTGCGTGCGAAGATGTAGCTGGTGGGTCCCACTAGTCAGGGGGGCGAATCGTTTTTTTCCTGGACGCACTTCCTTGCGAGTGAAGATGTAGCTCGTGGGTCCCAGCAGTCAGGGGGCCAATCATTTTTTTCACAAAATACGGTGGCCCGTCCGGTGGGTCCACGCTATCAGGTGGAGGAATAATTATTTTATGCGTAATAAGGAGGCACTTCCTTGCGACCGCCGTGGACCCAGCTATCAGCCTCTCCACGTATAGTCCACGTCCGATGGAAGTCGTTCCTTGACCATGTTGACCACGCCGCGCCGAGAGCACCACGGCGGTGGACGACGGCGAGGCCTAGGAAGGGGACAATGCGGAGCCGGGGAAGACGCGGTAGTGGATGCACATGCGGAGAGGAGTACGAGGGTTCACTGGTTCGGCTGCGCTGCCGTCGCTGCAGAATAACAGGGGGTGTGAGTGAGTGGAGGGATGGCCTAGCCAGTGGTGGGAGTAGTAGGGGGCGGTGAGGCCTCCGCGGCAGCACAGCCGGCCACAGGAGGCAGGAGCAGGCGACACGACCAGCGCTGCTTTGGGCGGCTGGAGCAAGAAGACCAGAGGTTGAAGAAGCACGATGGCCATTGGATGGACATCGTACGGTCACTGCAGTTAGAATCGTTTATTATTGACTAAGGTGACAAAGCCCTTGGTACGTCAACTTAGTAGGCCCACAGGTCAGCTTCCGAAATGGTGCGCCCTAGATGTCAGGGGGAGGAATCATTTTTTGGGCGGGTGAAGCTAGAATATCCGAGATTGAAGAAGAAGCACGACATCCATTGGATGGACATCCAACGGCCACTGCTGCTAGAACCGTGTGTTGACTATAAGTTGACAAAGCCTTGCATACGTGTCAACTCTATTTTTTTAGGGGACGCGTCAACTTAGTAAGGCCAGAAGTGTGTGGCAGAGAACTTATAGCCCATTTGAGATTTGTAAGAATTTGTAGCCCATTTTTGAATTCTAATGGAATTTACTACAGCCCATTTACTTTTTGTTAAAAGTACAACCCATTTCAACCAACTGTTCAAAACAGAATTCAATAAAATTTCCCACATTTTGATGGGATCCGAATATTTTTATCCCAAAATTTCTAGTCAGATTAAAAACAATTTCAATATAAATTTATATTACGTAAAAATCCAACAAAACATTGCGCTCACAATAATTAATGAAATGAAAATTTTCAATATTCCAAAAATAATATTTTATAAAGTAATCACTGTTTGGTGCCTTTTTTATAGTTACTACCCAGTTTTTATAATTACATCCCATTTATTATTTTTAAAGCCCATTTTCTTGTTAAGCCTAATGCATCCCTCCTAGGAAAGATTTGCAGCCCAGCGGGGCGGAGAATAACGACTTGACCTTGCCTGGGTATTCCTCAAAAAAAAGTATAGCTGGGCTTGCCATTTTCAGCTTGAAAAAAATTAATATCTGGGCTGGATATCTGGCCTAGGCTAGACGGGCCACAACCTGCCCAGTTAATACCTGCAGCGATGTTTTCGTTGGTGTTCAGAGGAGAAAAAATAATATCTGGGGTAAACATCAAAAAACTCTGCAGTGCTCACACCGCAAAAACACAAATACTGCTCGAGCTGCTTGGTCCCAGCTGTCGGCCGCTTCTTGTGCAATTCTCTCATTTATTAACTACTCCCTCCTTTCCGGTTTATAATGCTCAATTCAAAAATCTCACCAATCAAGGTATATGGCGAGTGGTGGAATACTTTTTGTAGTTTTGCAAAAGCACCTAATTAATGCTCTTGTTATCCTCAAAAAATTATGTTTATCAATGCATTAATTGCAATGCATGCATGCATAAAGTACATGCATTGGTCAATTTTCTCTTAATACTTGCATGCAATGATTTAATGCACCTTGGAATCTAAACATGTGATGGAAAACAACCAAATTGAGCCTTATAAAATGGAAAAACTAAAATTTTGAGATAAGCCCTATAAACCGGAAAGGAGGGAGTACATAGGTTGACAATGGTGTGGGACCGTGATGTCAGGAAACCAGGAGGAAGCAAAATAAATTATAGTTATATATATATATATATATATATATATATATATATAATAATAAGGAGGCACTTGCGTACGTGAGGCTATGGACTTGGTGGGTCCCCATTGTCATCCTATCCAAGTAAAGTCATCTCCTCACCCGCGCGCGCTTTCCGCCCGAAACAGTCAGCGCCGGCCGCCCCGCTTCCCGGTGCAGGCGATTGCTCCTCCTTCAAACGACACAAGTGCCGTCCATCCGTCCATCTGCCGCACACATTAATGATACGCGGTTGCCGAGGCAGCTACTCCGGCGCCACACGTCCATCCCTCCGCCCGCCCACCATTGCTATATAAACTACTGCGCCGACCATAGCCACAGTCATCCGCATCCGTTCCCTTTCTCCTGTCCACACCACCACTGCCCACCATGGCTTCCTCGTGCTCCAGTGCTCTTTGGGACGGGGGGACGACGGACCACAAGGAGATGGCAGCCATTGCTACCGACCGGCTGGCCGGCAGGCAGCAGGAGGACGACGACGTCCCAATGGAGAACATGGTAGTCGATGATCCGACACCAACCCCCTCCTCCGCGCCATCCTCGCCGGTGCATTGCACCATGACCATCGGCAAGGGCCGTGCCCAATATATGAACAGGGTGAGGCAGATGCGTGAGGAGCAGTTCTGGGAGGCGCAGGCGGACACCGCCTACAACCACCATCTCCTCCAGGAGCACCTGCAGGCGGAGGAGCAGATCACCGCGGAGCGGGCGGAGCAGGAGGCGCTGCTCGACCAAGTGGTAGACGATCCTCCCTCCACCAAGTGGACAACCAGTACATGTGCCAAATTACCACATGGGCTGCCTTTTTCGTACAGAAATGAGCTCCACCGTGTACCCGCACGGGTGTGGTTGGGAAAGAGACGGGAGTACGTGCGCCGTGCATGCACCTCTTCTCTTCGTGCATGTCCCCCACCTATGTGGATGTGTGAGAGATACAAACCGCATTCGTGAGTGTTTTTTGTTTTGTGGTGGTGGTGGGAGTGGGGTGGGGGGTTGATTTTGTGAATTATTTGTGGGAATATGTGTCGATGACATCTCAAACAAATTTTTGCATGCAATGTGTGTGAAATGGAGGCCTATCCATATCATACATAAAGGGTCGGGCAGTCCACGAGAAGAGAGGGAGGGGTCATACTATTGATAGAGTCGAAGAGAGGATCAAGTGGGTGGGTGCGAGATTGATGAAGAGAGCCATCGAAATTGTGTGTGTGTGTGTGTGTGTGTGTGTGCAAGTCAAAGATATAGGGCGACTGGCCTACCGGAATGTTAGAGGGCACATGTCAAGTTTTTGTGTGGCAGGGAGACATGACTAGAGCGCTTGATGTATCGGTGTGTGTGGGGGGGAGGGGGTGGGGGGAGGGGTAGGCAGAGGCCTAACTATAGAGGTAGAATGACTTGTATATGTGTTGAGAAGGAGAGACCCAACTATGTCTTGAGGGAGATCGGTCGACATCCATACATAACTGAAGGACGGGAAATATGATGGGACAGAGAGAGAGGGGAGAGAGAGAGAGAGGGAGGGAGAGGGGTAGAGTGCTGGATGGGTGATGGAGTTGCTTCTCGGAGATGTTGGGAGAGGCCTACTAGACAAACTGAGGGTGGAACTGCAATGTTATCAATAAGAGTGGGGATGTGTTTCTGTGTGTGTCTGTGCATGATAGATCTGTCAGGATGCATCCATGGATGATGAAGGGGAACCATGTGTTTGGTAAGCAAACCTAACTAGATCGGTAGATCAATTGTTGTTTGTCGGAGGAAGGGAGAGACACAACTAATGAGGTAGATCGATCGATGTGTGGGTAAAAACGAGTTATAAGGACCTAGCTAGCTATATATATAGCAAGAGATCGGTTGGTGTACGTCCATTTGTTAGAGGCAAATAAGGCCCAGCGAGACGGATAGACAGAGAGAATGGAGCTAGGAGGTGGTGCGAGAGGCCCAACTACTAGCTAGATAGGGGGAGGAGTGTGCGGTTGTGAGATCGATGAAAAGAGGGGCGAGAGGTTACACGTGTGTCTGACCATATGAGAGACACGAGGCAAGGACACATAAAGGAGGAGATTGAAGCTTTGTGTGTATGCTATAGGCAGGCATCACTGGAGAGGTTTATCGATCGGCATGTGTCGAAAAGGAGTTGTGGAGACTCTGGGAGGACGACCTAAAAAAGAAAATGAATGTGCCCGGTGGATAGAATGCCGAGGGAGGGGGAGGCCGAGGAGGGCGTGTGCATGCACGAGAGAAAGTTAGTGGTAGCTACAAAGGTTAGAGAATTGTGTGGGTGTAAGAGACTAACAAAGATCATAATTTGATATGAAAGTGGATTCATATATTTGAATAGGAGATCATAGTGTTTTAAACATTGCATGCATGAATATAGCGGTGATACACGTGCTGTGCACATGTTATACCATAATGTGATAATGCATGGCATTTGCAACTCACAGCTAAATGCCGAACAATCTAAACCATACTATACATCAAACAATCTCACATTTTATTTGAATTTGTGATAATGTGCGGCGTTTGCAGCTTACAACTAAATATCGAGCAATCTAAACAATACCATATATCGGACATTCTCACATTTTATTTGAATTTGTGGTAATGTGTGGTGTTTGCAACTCACATCTAAATACTTGTAGGCGTAGGGAGCGGGGCACCATACATAATGTGATAAACACATTATACATATGAGACATGGTTTAGATTATGAAGATCTAGCTAGAGCTAGAAATGTAATGTGATTTGAAATCAAAATAAAGTGGATTCAAAAAATCTAGTTCGAGTTCATATAGTACACATAGTTCATATGTAACTCGAGACTAATCATGTGGTGTGTTGTGAAGATAATACACAAACGATGGTTTAACTTGACAATAATGATGATTGTAGATCTTATTAAAACAGAGAAACGAATTCAAATGCTTTGACTTCACAACAATCATTACTGTAGATCTTATTCAAATTTAGTTCATATTGAAGCGGTAGTATATACGTTTGGAATGCACTAAAACGTTCATTTGAGTAGTAGGTTGCATGCATTATACACGTAGCAAAATATTTGAATTGAACATAACATGAATTCAAATTTTTGAATGACATTTGTTGTGCGCATTGATTTGGTACAGTACACGTTAGGCTTGTCCGGAAATTTCAACCCGCGCCTTGTTAGCCTGAAATATTTAAGATATATCTTTGTCTCGTTGTGCTCCGACAACTCCCTCCATCTCAACCCGTGTCTTGCTATTCCGAAATTACAACGCACGCAAAAACTCCCACCTCCTGTGAAATCCCGACACGCGAAATGCCTGTGGTACCCCTGAACCGAAAGAACCGCCTCAAATCGGTGGGGGGGGGTACTTTCGTAACTTACCCCACATTTCGGACAAGCGCGTCTCTAAGCCATGGTTCCCCACTGCCATCCCATCCGCCCACCCATTCGTACACCGAGGCCGCAAAAATCCGCGATGAAACCCCACACCCTACTCCGTCCGCCACCCAGCCGGAGCCTCTTCCCCGACGATGTCGTCCACAACAACACCTCGACGTCCCTCATCTACCGTACCGGAGAGGATCCCGTCGTCGATCTCATCGTCCCGCCGGTTCAGCCACCCCGTCCTCCACCTCCAAGGAGCTGCCCCGATGTTCCCCTCGTCTTTCGCGCCACCTCCATTCCCACACCGCCGTCTTCACCTGCACCACCGGAAGAGCATCATCATCACCGTTTCCTCGGATGAAGCTGCGGCCTAATCGGTGCCACCGAAGAGGTTGTACACTAATCACCACATTTCCTTCTTGATTCGATCTCATGGTGCTGCCGGTGCTCGGTCCTGAGCCGACACGGCGCGGCTCCATCCATGGCGGCATCGCCGGCCACTTCCTCCATGGCGTCGCTCCCTCGGCGGCGACGTCCACATCAGTAGGAGCTGCTGCTGCTTTAGCTCTCGCTCGCGCTGCTACTCTGCTCTTGCTCTCGGTCCCCTGCCTGGTCTGCTCTTGCTATTGCTCTTGCTCACACTGCTGCTCTCACTCTTGCTCTTGCCTGCGATGCTGCTCTGATTTGGCTACACTTCAGTCGACTGAATCGACTTTTTGGGTCAGTCGATTTTCAAGGGGTGGGCTCGCCGGGGTGAAGGAAGAACCAACCGCAGCGGGGAGGGTGGCTCGCCGGAGAGGTACCCCACTATCTATCGTAGGGTTCAGGATGGAGGCGGTGGTCACCGGCGGTGGCGGGACGGTGGCATGGGGATCGCCAGAGAAAGAGCTCGGTATGGGGGGGGGGCTAGAGGGATGGCCGGGGCGGCGGCGGACCGGTGGTAGGGAGTGTTTTCGGGGCGGGAGGGGCGGCGCACCACCGGCCGCGGGCGGCGATGGGCTGCTGTTTGGCCGGTGGTGGCTGGCGGCTCAGGGGGGTGGAGGTTGAAGATGAACCGCAGGCCCTTGATTTCGTATCCAACGGCTGCAAAATCGACTGACCAGAGATGAAATAGTGTGTCGACCGACGTGTAGCCTCACCTAGTGCATTCAGTTTCGGCAGCAAAATTCAGTTTCGACAGCAAAATTCAGTTTTGACAGCAAAATTCAGTTTCGACAGTTAGGTTCAGTTTCGACAGTTAAGTTCAGTTTCGACAGTTAAGTCCAGTTTTGACAGTTAAGTTCAGAGATGAGCGGCTGATGTATTTTACATCTAGCACTTTGTGGTTATGTATTTTACGTCATGTATTGGAGATGCTATTAGAATTCCACTCAGGTTAACGTTGTTCGTTGTCTCTCTTGTCCTGCTTCAGCCTCGGCGCCGTACAACTTACCGGAGCTGCTCCAACGACGAAATCCTCCATCATAGCGGAGCAGTACCTCGGGCTCCATCTCCAGACGCCTAATATCTTCTTCCCATCCTCTGACAACAAAGTCAGCCGGAGCATCCTCACCGGCCAACCCAATCACGCTGAGATCAACATGGCTTCGCCAAAGAGGTTGTACACTTGTTGCATCTCTTTTTTACTCTACATGTTATATATATTGTCCATTGAGCACACGGATTTGTTCCTTTAGTGTCTCCTTGAAAGAAAAAACGTAGGAATTTTAATTTTCACTTGTCCTCCTTTTTAAATTCCTAATCATGAAGCACAAGACTAAGAGATAGTAGCATAATAGCATTATAACCGTACATTTTCTTGTGGTTTGACTTAATCTCACCATGCTTCTTTGCATCCTGTGATCTTCCAATTGTTGTGAATCAAACACCCAGATTGGCAGAAATCCTGTATTTTTAAATTCTCTGTTTTGCACGTGCATTCCTATCCTATTCCTGTCTATTTCCTATCCCGGCATTGTTGGAATCCTCCAATTCAAATGAGCCCTTACAGAATTACTTCTCTTACAGATAGTTGTCAAAGAAAACCTTGCATGGTTTGTCCCGCTCCTGCTGCGCCGTCGTCCACCCCAGCTCAGCTGCTCCAACGACAGAAGGGTCCAGCACAGCAGGGATCCGGCCTCCAGACTGTTTGTTGCCACCTCAGATCTTCTTCCCCGCCGCTGGCAGCCATGAAAACTGCATTACCGTCATCAACCGAGCAGATGTCCTCGAGGACTACACGGGTCCGCAAGAGAGGTCGCACTCTTTCGTGTCTGCTTACGTTCTGCATCGCTTAATATTACATGCTACTTTATCGTCCTGTTCACTGATTAGACTCTGAGTCAGCTCCAAACTAATGGTCAAACTTGAGTTTTTAAATGGTTGTGGGGTACATATCGGGGCCGCTATCAATAGTATCTATCTACTATCTGATTAATCTCCGGTGTCTACTATGAGTTTCATGTTGGGTGGGAAACAAATAGTAAAGAAGCCATTATCTGTATTTATTAACTGAAGCCATTATTTGCCTGCTATTATTGGCTTTGGGTCTATCCACAGGTTGATACCTTCACTCTGGATTTCTGCATGCACTCCTTACATAATCTCACTATGTTTTATTCCTATGCATGACAGTTATTGTGAACAATGGAACTGAACATGTAGAGCAAAAGAGACGAGCCTTGCGTGGAAATATAATTTCATGGAGATGTCGCTCCATGGTAGGCGCAAAGGCAGCCCCCCTCCACACATTTCGGATTGTAATCGAGAGGAAGATATCTGTTCTGAGGGGGATTTAGAAGGAGAAGATAACTCCTATTTACCCCCTGAGGTCTTCGCTCTAACTTGGCATGCTGATGTTGGTTATATCATGCATATGGTGTCTTGCATTGCTTAATTTATACATCAAATATGTCATCTGCTTAGTTTAGACATCCTTTGTGCGAATGCCATCTGTTTAGTTTATTCATTGTTTATGTGAATTATGCAACACCACCTTGTTTAGCCAGACATCATATATGTGAATTTTGCAATGCCATCCTGCTTAGCCAGTCATCTTATATTTAAATTATATCAGGCCATCCTTTTTTTCCTGTTACATATTACATTTGTCAACAATGTTAGTACATTCAACTGCTCTTCGTGTGCATCAGCCATTTGACACGGTGATGGCAAATTCTGGAGTGAAAACAACGTCTTCTGAGCAGACTATGCTATCTGATGAAGCGCATATCTCGCTGGTTACGGATAGCTCCTCACAGGAGGATTCAGAGACAGATGACAACTCCTATTCCCCCCCTCCTCAAGGTGTATGCTCTAACTTGGCAGGGTTATGTTGCTCATATCGTGCGTATGGTGTCTCGCGTTGCTATGCCATTTGATTAGTTTAGACATGCGTTGTGTGAATGTCACATGTTCAGTGTCTAATTACCATAAATGTGAATTATGCATTGCCATCTTGTTGCAAGACATTATATATGTGAATTATACAATGCTATCTTGTTGCAAAGGCATTATATATGTGAATTATGCAATGCCATGCTGTTTAGCCAATCATCATGTATGTGAATTATATCATGCTATCATTTTTTGTATTACGTGTTCCATTTGTCGATAACGTTTGTATATTCAACTACTCTTCCTGTGCATCAGCCATTGAAGCGGTGATGGAAGTATCTGGAGTGAAAACAAGGTATTAAGAGCAGACAATGCTACCTGCTGAAGCAGACATCTTGCTGGCTACAGAGAGCTCCTCAGAGGAGGATTCAGAGACCGATGACTAGTCCTATTTCCCCCCTGAGGTCTATGCTCAAACTTGGCAGGGTTATATTACCCATGTCATGCATGTTGTCTTGCATTGCTCAGTTTTTACATCATATATAGATTGCCATATGCTTACTTGCTTACTATATAAATCATATATTTGAATTATATCATGCCATCATGTTTACATAGTACATACACATCATCTATCTGAATTATGGCATGGCAACCAATTTAATAAAGACATCATATAGTTATATCATCTCATCCTGTTTAGTGTTTACAGTCATCATATTTAGAATTATGGCATTCTATCCATGAATGTGTGTGAATTATGGCATGCCAACCTATTTAATAAACACATTATATAGTTATATCATGTCATCCTGTTTACGTAGTCTCATATTTTGAACTATGTCTTTCCATCTTTTTTAGTTAGCCATCATAATGTGAAATTGTGTCATGCTATCCTGTTTAGTTGGCCATCATATATGTGAAATTGTGTCATGCTATCCTGTTTGGTTAGAGAACATAAATATGAATTATTTCATGCCCTCTTTTATTCCCCACTATCCATTGCACCTGTCTATCATACAATGTCTATACTTTCAATTAATTTTCTTGTTTATCAGCCATTTGAATTGGAGAGCGTGATGGCAGTATCTAAGGGAGTAAAAACACGGTCTTCAGAAAAGATAGTGCTACCAGTTGATGCAGATAGAACCACGGTTGTACTTGCCCAAGGACCAGATCCACCACACATAACCCAGACTCTTGCAGATTGTACCCCTACCCAGTTGGACAGAGAACCCGCTACACCCCTTCTAACCCCAACCCCGGCAGATAGTAACCCAGTTCTAGTTGACACAACACCGTCTCCACCACAGAGCACCCAAACACGAGCGGTTAGTAAGGGAACTGCAGTGCCCAAAGCACGAGGACCACCACTCCGAATCCCAACTCAACGCTTAAAGGAGAAGAAGATTTGTTCTCAGGTCAGGTTCTGTAGCTATGGTTCATACTCCTTTGCTCTTGCATTACTGTATTTACTCATACCAACTATTTTCAAATTTGAAGGATGGAATTGAAACTCCAGTGGCGCAACAGGCATGTTTTAAACCTGTTTCTTTAACTGGTTTGCTGTTGTAACCTGCTCTATGTTGATTTCAGTTTCAATTCAATAAACAGTTATATTCTCATGTCATGCACATTACAAGTGTTGTTATTGCTCTATAGGCACCCACAGTTATATTCTGTCTATTCCGCTTTGTCTTGAACAAATATTATTTAAACTGTGTATCTATCTTGATTTGGCAACAAAAACTAGAATGATATAGACCATAAAGTGACCATGGTACATAGATATATGTTTGTTTCATGCTGTTATCCTGTCCACTTTACTACTGAACTCATTTACCAAAATGAGTTTCACATACAACATGGTAAACATGTGATGTGTCTGCTTGTTTCTCTTTTAGAATGCGGACAAAATATTGGAGAACAGTACCACGTTATCCAATGGTAAAGGAAGTAATGCAGATAAGATTCAAGATAGTGAGACATCCTTGTTGGTCTCCAAGAAAGCTGATAAAAACTATCTTGACGACAGTGAGGGAACCCAAAAGTCGTGTCTTGATGTAGTGTTCGAGTTACTGGCCACTACTGCTGGCACAAGCTCTTCGAACTCGCTGTCTGAATCTGTTCGTCTTCTTGAATCTCAACTTCAAGTTGAAAGACATTGATTAGATGTGCTGCGACAGGAAGTTGAAGGACTGAGGAAGTCCCTACAGAATTCAGATGCATATTTTCTCGTGCAACAGCAAGCGCTGGAGGATTTAAGCGCCAAACAAAGAAAGTTAATAAGCTTGCTAAGCATCTTGCTAGCATTATGGGTACCCAGGATACTGTTTCTTGAGATCTTCTGAAGTGGTTTCAGTTCTGGATTTGTTTTGCTACGGCGTTTATTTGCACTGGTCGCCAACTTTGACAACCAGTGTATATGATATGCTGCTTTGTTCCCTATATTTGCACTGGTGGCGAACTTTGATGCCCAATGGATGTAATATGTGTAACAGCCGTGATAGCCTAACATAAGTTGCTTGCTTATTTAGTTCCTTGTTGTCTTGTTTATTTGTTTGCTTGTAGTCAGTGCAGTTCTTTTTAAAACTAGGCCACAATAACCATGGGCTAATATTTACTGTAGTGACACTAGGCCTTCTACGGGCCGTAGAAATAGTAGGCCTTCTACGGGCTATAGAAACAATGGGCCTTCTACGGGCCGTAGAAACAATGGGCCTTCTACGGGCCGTATCATGAATGGACCTTATACGGGCCGTATCATGAATGGGCCTTATACGGGCCGTATGACCATAACGGGCCATTGTTAATAGGCCGTATTTGATGATGCTATGAAAACGACCCAATGTATTAACGGACCACAAACGGGCCGATGTAACCACGGGCTGAATTTGGCCCACAAGCAGAAAATGACAGTAACGGGTCGTAAGTAAACGAATGCTGGAAATGAGCCCAAGAATAAATGGGCTCTGAGAAGGCCGAAAGATAACATTAGCTGGAAATGGCCCAACTGAATAACGGGCTCTTAATGGGTATAAAGTGATATACTGTTCATTACGGGCCAGTTTCACCATGGGCCGTTAATGGGTGTAAAGTGATATGCTATTCATTGCGGGCCAGTTTCACCACGGGCCGTTAATAGGCCAAGAGTTACATAGGGACTCATATGGGCCGAAAGACGTCATGGGCCATACATGGGCCAGAAGTGAAAACGGGCTGGAATCATATTGGATGGCCCAAATGACACTACTGGGCCTAATTCGGATAGGTCGTAACGGGCCTTGGGTTAGCGGGCTGTAAATGCGCTATGTGCGAACATGCCGTTAACAGGCTTTCCATGGGCCGGCCCGCCACCTTTTGACCAAGTCAAACGGACCGGCCTTTTCACAGGAATGGGCCTCTGTTGGGCTGTGCCACGTGTCGACGTATCATAGGAGCCTTCTGTCCAATGAGTGGATGACATCTGTCCGAACGGTGAGCCGACACGTGTTTCCTCCAACCAATGATGATTTTACACGTGGAAAATCTCCATTGGCCGGGGCTCTTTACGGGTTATTGGATCCAAAACCTGACCCGATAGCTTAACGGCGTTCCGTTACGGTGGATGCCACGTGTCGGTCACCCTTGGCGAAAGCAATTCTGTGACGCGCGATTTATCGTCATGGAAGTGGACTCTTCCGTGATGATAATTTTGGTAATGTCATGGAACACTTCTACGACAGCACAGGTATGACTATCTTGATTCTGTCATAAATTTGTCATGGATGTACATGCATGACAAAAAACGCGACCTACTGTGACAAACACGTATCATCACGGAAGTGTATGTTTTTGTAGTGTAGATCGGAAACTTATATGATAGAGAATAGACCCGGGGGCCATAGGTTTCACTAGTGGCTTCTCTCAAGATAGCATAAGTATTACGGTGGGTGAACAAATTACTGTCGTGCAATTTATAGAAAAGTGCATAGTTATGAGAATATCTAGGCATGATCATGTATATAGGCTTCACGTACGCGACAAGTAGACCGACTCCTGCCTGCATCTACTAGTATTACTCCACACATCGACTGCAATCCAGCATGCACCTAGAGTATTAAGTTCATAAGAACAAAGTAACGCATTAAGCAAGATGACATGATGTAGAGGGATAAACTCAAGCAATATGATATAAACCCCATCTTTTTATCCTCGATGGCAACAATACAATACGTGCCTTGCTGCCCCTGCTGTCACTAGGAAAGGACACCGCAAGATTGAACCCAAAGCTAAGCACTTCTCTCGTTGCAAGAAAGATCAATCTAGTAGGTCAAACCAAACTGATAATTCGAAGAGACTTGCAAAGATAACAAATCATACATAAAAGAATTCAGAGGAGATTCAAATATTTCTCATAGATAAACTTGATCATAAACCCAGAATTCATTGGATCTCGACAAACACACCGCAAAAAGAGTTACATCAACTAGATCTCCAAGAAGATCGAGGAGAACTTCGTATTGAGATTCAAAGAGAGAGAAGAAGCCATCTAGCTAATAACTATGGACCCGAAGGTCTGTGGTAAACTACTCACAACTCATCAGGGAGACCTTTGTGATGATGTAGAAGCCCTCCGTGATCGATTCTTCCTCCATCGGTGCGCCAGAAAAGGCTCCAAGATGGGATCTCACGGGTACAGAAGGTTGCGGCGGTGGAAATAGTTTTTTGTGGTGCTCCTGGATGTTTTCGAGGTACATAGATATATCACTACAAAAAAAGACACATCCGTGACATTTTGGGCCGAACGAAATTTTTTCTATCATACATATGACACTTCTATGATGATAATTGTGACAAAACCCGGTATCATCATAGATGTGGTGGGCTTCTACTTTTATGACAAAAAATCATGACAGAAAATGGGCTTTTCATCTTGGGCGGGCCGGAGACGCAGCTGCATGACATTCTTTGGGCCGTCCATGACAGAAAAAACCGTGGTAGAAGCGAGGGCGAGGAAAATTTCGGGGAGTTCTCGGTTACGGTGGGAGGTCGGGGGCCGAGCGATGCGCGTTTCTCTCATACACGTACGCGCCTGTGTGTGAGGCGTTGGCTCTAACTGAACCCGAGAGAGGCGTTGGGA
The DNA here is from genome assembly GCF_018294505.1 of Triticum aestivum. NCBI lineage: Eukaryota > Viridiplantae > Streptophyta > Magnoliopsida > Poales > Poaceae > Triticum > Triticum aestivum. The sequence goes on along the minus strand of NC_057813.1, from coordinate 81,643,001 downwards.
TCTAACTGAACCCGAGCGATTGCACTGCAGGCTACGCGTTACTGAACCCGAGCGATCGATCGATGGCTGTTAACTGAACCCGATCGAGCGATTCCTTCGCTACTGCTGCTAACTGAAGCCGATGGATGCTGCCTCTCTGGATGAACAGTGAGCGTGGGGGGTGTGGATGAACTGTGAGCGGTGGCGTTGCCTCTGGATGAACAGGACCCCGTGGTGTGGAGGGCTGGATGAACAGGACGACCCCGTGGAGGGCTGGATGAACAGTAGACGGTGGAGGGGTGTATGAACAGTAGCCCGTGGAGGGGTGGTTGAACAGGAGCCCGTGGAGAGGGGTGGTTGAACAGTAGCCGTTGGAGTAGCACGCGGTGGAGGCTGGATGAACAGGAGCCCGTGGATGAACAGTCGCAGGTGGAGGCTGGAGGAGGTCGACGGTGGATGAACAGTAGCTCGTGGAGGTTGGAGGAGGTCGATGGTGGAGATGAACAGTATCCCGTGGAGTCCCGTTTTGCGGTACGCCACACCCCTCCCGATGAACAGGACCCTCCGTTTCGACCGTAGCGCTCCAACACAAGTCCGTTTCGTCCGTTTTGCGGTACGCCACACCCCTCCCGATCAACAAGACCCCCGTTTCGACCATAGGAGGTCCATTTCCTCCATTTTGCGATACGCCACACCCCTCCCAATCAACAAGACCCCCGTTTCGACCGTAGGAGGTCTGTTTCCTCCGTTTTGTGGTACGCCAGACCCCTCCCAATCAACAAGACCCCGTTCCGAACATAGGAGGTCCGTTTCCTCCATTCTGCGGTACGCCAGGCCTCGTTTCCATCGCCTGTTCCGTCCAAGCCCTCCCGATGAACACAACCACACATTCCGTTCCGACCCAGCCGGTTGGCTCCCCATGAACACGACGATGACGCTGTTTCTCCGTTCCAACCCAACCAATGTACAGGAGCCCTGGCCGTACGTATATATGCGCGAGTAGGCGTTCGAGACCCCGCCCGTATGTACACATACATGGCCGTATTTTCTTTCTTGCACCCTGGCCGCTGTACGTACGTGTTCATGCTACGTGCGCGCCTCTACTATGACACGTGCGTGGCTCTAGTACGACACGTGCGCGCCTCTACATCCACCAATATGTACGCACACATTCGCGACCAGAATGACAACGCTACGTACGCTTCAACCAGGTGGGTCCCGATTGTCAGGCACTTCCTTGCGTGCGAAGATGTAGCTGGTGGGTCCCAGCAGTCAGGGGGGCAAATTGTTTTTTTGCCCGGACGCACTTCCTTGCGTGCGAAAGTGTAGCTGGTGGGTCCCACCAGTCAGGGGGGAAACGTTTTTTTTCGCGAAATATGGTGGCCCGTCCGGTGGGTCCCCACTGTGAGGTGGAGGAATTAATATTTTGCGTGTAATAAGGAGGCACTTCCTTGCTGCGGTCGTGGACCCAGCTGTCAGCCTCTCGACGCACAGTCCACGTCCGATGGAATCCGTTCCTTGACCATGTTTACCACGCCGCGACGAGAGCACCAGGGCGGTGGACGACGGCGAGGTCTAGGAAGGGGACGAAGCCAAGGTTGTCAGAATCGCGATTCTGTTATAAGATTCTATGACTTTACGATCCAAACTAACCCCTCTGATTCTACGATTTTACTTCATAGAATCTACGTTTCTACGATCCTGATAGTGAAGATTCTACGATTTGCGATCCTACCATCGGAGCTCCGATCCGATTCAAAATCACGATTCTGACAACCTTGGACGACGCGGAGCTGGGGAAGACGCGGCAGTGGATGTCCACGCGTAGAGGAGTACGAGGGTTCACTGGTTCGCTGTGGTGTGAGGCTGTCATTGCTGGAGAATAACAGGGGGTGTGGGTTAGTAGAGGGATGACCTGGCCAGCGGTGGGAGTAGTAGGCGGCTGTGAGGCCTCCGCCGCATCGCAGCCGGTCATGGGAGGCAGGAGCATGAGGCACGGCCGGCGCTAGTTTGGGCGACTGGAGCAAGAAGACCAGAGGTTGAAGAAGCAATACGGCCGTTGGATGGACATCATACGGTCACTGGAGCTAGAATTGTGCATATTGACTAAGTTGACAAAGCCCTCCGTCCCCGTCAACTTAGTAGGCCCACAAGTCAGCCTGCCACTATACTGGGTCCCAGCAAATAGGGGGAGTATTCATTTTTTTTGTGTGTAATAAGGAGGCACTTCCTTGCATGCGAAGATATAGCTGGTGGGTCCGAGCTGTCAGTGGCGGTAACGTTTTTTTCACGAAATACAGAGCCCCTTTCGGTGGGTCCCAGATGTCAGGTGGAGGAATCATTATTTTGCGTGTAATAAGGAGGCATTTCCTTGCGTGCGGCCGTGGACCCAGCTGTCGACCTCTCCACATACAGTCCACTTCAGATGCATGTCGGTCGTTGACCACGTTGACCAGGCCCCGCCGAGAGCACCAGGGCAGTGGACGACGACGAGGCCTAGGAAGGGAACAACACGGAGGTAGGGAAGACTCGCAGTTGTTTCCCACACGGAGGGGAGTATGACTGTACAAGGGTTTACTGGTTCGTCTGCCGTCACCGGAGAATAACAGCATGTGTGGGTGAGTAGAGGGATGGCTAGGCCAGCGATCGGAGTACGATGGGGTGGTGAGGCCTGCGCGGCAGCACAGCCGACCGCGGGGAAGAGGGAGCAGGCAGTCCCACCGGCGCTTGTTTGAGCGGCTGGAGCATGAAGAGCAGAGATTGAAGAAGCACGACGGCCGTTGGATGGACATCCAACAGTCACTGCTCTCGTGTGTTGACTAAGTTGACAGGGCATTGCGTGTGCGTCAACCTTTTTTTTTATGAAAGCATATGCATCAACCTGTAGTAGGCGCACAAGTCAGCCTCAAATCTGTTGAAAACAGCAGACATCCCATCTGCCATTATTTCTAATAATGTACAACCCATTTGCTAATTCTTTAGAATTTTTTTGGAGCCCATCTTCTTTTTGTTAGCATTACACCCCATATTGTGGCCACGGTTAAAAAGTATACGAAATTTTGCATATTTCGGTGCGGTCAACTATTTTTAATTCAGAAATATCGAGTCACATTCAAACTATTTTGAAAAATAATTTATATAAATATAAAATCCAAATAATTGTCCACACATAAAAATCAATGGAATTTAAAATCTTGTAATGAAAAAAATTGAAACTAATTCCCGGTTTGATGTGTTTTAAAAATGTACAGCCCATTTCTGGGCAAACCGAATGAAACTCTCCTCGTCTTGAAAGATTTGCAGCCCAGCAGGGCCGATAAAGCAAGTAGGCCTTGTTTGGGTATTTCTTTAAAAAAATAGAACTGGGCTAGCCATTTTCAGCAAGAAAAAAACACAACTGGGCTCATGATGTGGTAAACATAAATAAAACCCTGGCTAGACGGGCCACGGCCCCTGCATAGCCCCGTTGTTACCCCGATCCGTCGCTAAAACTAGTATAAATAACAACTGCTTGTTCCTAAAAAAACTGCGCGACCTGCTGGGTCCGTGGTGTCAGCCGCTCGTAGTGTAATTCTCTCGTTTATTGACTACGTTGACAATGGCGTGAGCCCCAGATGTCCAACCATTAGGAGGAACCATATTTTTGGGCTTGTAATACAGAGGCACTTGCTTGCGTACTGCCATGATGCTGGTGGGTCCCTACTGTCATCCTCTCCACGTACAGTCATCTCCTTGTTCCTCTCGGTTGTTGACGACGTTGACAACGCAAGAGGGCGGCGCATCGCACACGGCGAGCGAACCAAGGCCGCAAGGCGGAGAACGACGGTGAGGCCTCGGACCGAACGAACAGGAGCCGTGGAAGATGCGCCGGTCCAGTCGCAGGCGGAGGGGAGTACGAGGGTTGACTAGTTCGGGTGCGGGTGCGTGTTGGGGTTACGTCGCCGGAGAATAACAGGACGTGTGGGGGAATAGAGGGAGGGACTGGCCAACTTTGGAGGGTACGCACGATAGGGCAGCGGAGGCGCAACCAGCCATGGGATGCGGGAGCAGGCGGAGCCGATGGGGTGGTTCGGTTTGGGCGGCTGGCAGAAGAAGACAAGATATAGAAGATACACGACAGATGTTGGATGTCAATCCAACGGCTGGTAGGCAGAATCGTTTGTTGACTGGCTAGGCTATTTCCTCGCGGGTCCCAAATATCAGAATCCAAATCTATCACGGTCATGCAGCCTTTCCTATGAAAATTTACAGCCCATTTGATGTGCTAGTTCGAAATAAGTTTGTGGGTGCTAGTGGGGGCTAATCACTTGGCTTCTGTAATGCACAGTGAGCTCAAGCAACCGGCGAGAGTGATGTTATGTCCCTCGGTTGGGATTTGTTACAATATTTCACTCCAAATTAAACGAATGGCAAGCCATGCCTTGTTTCAAAGAAAATATGACAGTCATAGCCGAGTTGAAAAGGGCATCTAACTCAAGCTTACAAACGGTACAAAAGCACGAGGGTTAATTGTTCATCAGGTTTAGAAGAAAAACCAGGTTGACAAAGGGCAACAACATCTAACTCCAGCACTGTTTTCGGCAGTCACAGTCAAATGGATCGGTCAGGTCCATAGAATGAACATCCTGGGTCGTAAAATTTACTGGATTATGACCACAATATGTTGTAAATAGAAGCCTGGCACGTTTAGATGCTCTTTTGCCCACCTGAGACTCCTTTTTTGCTCTTTGACATACCCATCCGTCAAAACCATGCTGCTGATAAACTTAAGCCTGATGGACAATAGTAACCTCGCATTCAGCAGGAAGAATGTGACAAATCTAGTGTTTGCACGGTTGGCTACATATCGTTCTAGCATTATTGTCTTCAATCGAATCTCATGAGAAGTGAGAAAATCCCGATGCTTACGAATCCACCGATTGGTTATAACTTTCTTACCCCGTCCTGTTGCCTAAATAGACATGAAGATTGAAAACAGTTAAGGTCTAAAAAAGAGTGTCGAAAGAGCAACAGCTGAACGGTTAATTCTAGTACACTATATGCGGGCTTCCAATGTGCGTGTGAAATTATCACCTTTATATACAACTTCTCCAGACATGGAAAGCATTGCAGCAAGCCAATAATCTTGTTCAGATCAAAACTAATCATTTGGATATATAAGATCTTGACAGAATCCAGCACCATTGATAGGCCATCCATGGAGAAACTCTTCATTGAGCATAGAACATAATATTAGTACAAAATGTGTACTCCAAGATGATATATAACTTATGGGAAGAAATTTAAAATGCAGCTTATGGTTACAAGTCTAGATGATAATATAAAGTACCTGAAGAACTGTGGAGCCAAACACCATACTGAAATGAGCACAGAGATCATGTATTACACCCAAGGTCTCCAGTTTAGGCGCAGAGAGGATGGTTATTTGCAACGGTGAATAACTAGAATCAAGGATCAACCTTTGAAGTGAAGGGGCGTCTTGGATGATGAGCTGCCTTCCGTCAAAAGAAATTCCAATTCTTACAAGGTTAGGCGACTTTATTTGGAGACAACCGATTTTAACTGTGAAAACAAGCACCAAGCACTCCAGGGCAGGGCAACTGGAGTGGATGATGCTGTGTAATGAGGCCTCCGATATACGAACCCGCACAAGTGAAAGTTTCTTGAGAAATGGGAGTCGAAGGTTTAGTACCAGATTGTCTGGTAGGTAGCACAACACAAAGGTGGCAGTGTGGAGAGAGGAGGAAAACCGCGAGATGGACATCGGTGCGGAGGGCGCAAGTTCATGGAGTTCGGTATGTGGTATGTGATTTCCAAGGGAATAGTAGAACTCAAGCAGCTGAGTTCTGTGAATTCAGGGGATTTCAGCCAGGCGTCCACCTTGCAGGGCATGGTATGCTTGCTCAGGTAGCATGACGGGATGCAGAGGCTTTGAACGGAGCCCTGGTAGGAGGAGATGATGGCTCTGGGGATTTCAAAATCATTGAAGAGAGATAGCTGACGACAGTCGAGATTAAGGGGCACGACGCGCCATAGAGGGCGCCACTGAATTGAGAGGACTTGGGTGTGGCAGCAATCCTTGGTGGGGAGAAGCGAGATGATCTCCCCAAGGACGTCGTCTGGGAGATCGCTGATGCGGTCCACCCGAGATTCTACAGGTTCCTGGGATCCGGTGGGGGCGGGGTCGCCGCTTCTCCCTACGCTGCCGGGTGCGGGATCTACAACAAGCGCCACCGCTGGCGGGAGCCTCATTTTCTTGGTGCTGGGGTCAGGCGACTCCATTTCCCTTGAGGGCGTCGCGCCGCGCTCATGGATTTGAGCAGAGTAACGAATGATGAGCCTAGTTGTAGTGCGAGTGAAGAAGAAGGGGAGCTGAGGTTTTTTCTGTAGTAGTGAGGAAGAAGGGGAGCTGGGGTTTTCTGTAGGAGTGAGGTGAGGAATTTGGGGGTACGAGTGGAGTGAGCTGACGTGAGGTGGGTGGGAGCGAGGAGGAAGAAGAGCACCCAGGTTTTTTGGGGGGCGGTGTGCTGGGTGTGGGTAGCGCCTCTCATTCAGTAAATATAGGGCTTTTGAATTGATTTTACTATTTACTAGTGTGGATGGGCTGTTTTGTCTTGGGCCCAGAGAAACAATTACTACTAGTATAGTGGAGACACTCTACAGCTACCCAAAAAAACAATTACTACTAGTACAGTGGAGACACTCTACAGCTTCTGGCTCCTCCTAGGTCATTGAAACGTCTCCCTCTACTGAATGTTGTTATACTTTTGTTCACCGACATGCGGGCCATGAAGCGCGTGGGCCCAAATGTCATCCACCAAATTAGAAGGCAGTATGCAGGCGGAGAGTAACCCTGGTTGTAGCGCGGCAGTAACGAGCTGTCGTATCAGAACTCTCCCCCCCCCCCCGCAGTCTAAGTTTGACGGACGAAGCAACCATCATTTCACTCTTTGCCGAATCCCCTTCTCCCTCACCATCTTCAAGAAAGGCAACACTCGCATCTGGCACTGTTTTTCTCTCCCAACGAAGGGAAGGTAAGCGGATCCGTGATGTTGGTATATTTTCGTTCAGAGAAAAAAAACTTATGCAAAGCAGTAACCGATCCTCACTCTCTTTTTTGTTTCATTGTCATTGCGATTGTGTTTTCCTTTTAGTGGTCTCCTAGTATTTGTCAGTTTCATGATGGACCAAGGAGAACCAGGCAAAGATCTGCCGATATTGGAGCAGACGCAAGAGGCTGATCCCCACGAGATAGAGAGCTCCAAGAAGATGGAGGTAGCCACCTAGCCGACCCCAGATACGCTCACGGCCACTACTGAGATGGTCAATGCCCCTAGAGGTTACAACCCCCGTGGCACTACATGAGAAGTTTTCCCCCTTCGAGGATGTGTCCCCCCGCTGAGCTGCCCAAGGTGATTTTCTTCTTTGCCAATCTCGATTGTGGTTTTTCATCTAAGTATGTGGTGATTAATAATGCAAAATTTTATTAGCTTCGATGTCATGCTATACATAGTGGTTTAAATAACTTGTGTTTCTTATACTGAAAAGTAATTCAGAATTTGTTTCTGTTTCAATTAGAACCCTGATGCAGACAAGGATTGTGTGGTTGTACATGTCACTCGCTATGAGGCGGATGACTTGAATATACGCACTGGGAAAACAGAGTTCTTAGGCTGCTGGATCCTAGAATCCATTTGCGGTTATACCAATCAAGAGTTGTATTCCAGCCTCACTGTTGTCAGGCGTGTTGTCCAGGGTGTACTAAAGCACAAGAAGTTCAAAGCTACTCCTTCGTTTGTGAGGCATACTGTTCTTGTCAAGCTTACGCAGGAAGATGACGTGGCATGCCTTCACAAACAAGTTTATCAGTGGCAAGGCCACAAGGTTGTCTTCATGAAGGTTTACAGGATTGATCTGCCGCGGGACGTCCTCGATGATGTTCATGGCAAGGTCCATCTTGTGTCCAGCCCAAATTAGATCGAGGAATGAAATAGTTACCCCAGCTAGTGTTTAATAGTAGTTTGGATTGTGTCTAATTATCCGAACCTTGCCTGTTATCGACCCCTCTGGGGCTAGTACTCTGTTTGAATCCGTCTATGGGAACTGCTGCTACTTTTGTGTGCCCGTGAATCATGTGAGAACCATCATAATTGTTGCCGAAACAGATGCGTCCTCACTAGTTTTTTCATGAATATGGCATGGTAAGACATAAGTTGTCACAGCATGAATATGGCATTGTGTGCTTTGATGAAATACAACACTCGTTCGAGAAATGTGCGCCGACGTATACATAAGTACTTGTAAACACTATTGGTGCTACCCCACTTGTAAGTAGTTGTGCAAAACACGGCACATTGGCTCAGCTCGCTTCAACACTAGGCTATCGACCAGCTAACAATCAACAATCTGCTGTTTGACATATAAGCAACTATGTATCTTGTTACAGTGGTTCATGCAGTTAATTGAGGCCACAATGTAATAAATTCCAAACGTTCACATGCTAGTCCAGCACTCATGTGGAACACTCACATTATACTCGTCTTCATAAAAAACTTGAAAAGCATAAGTCAAGCAATTTTATACATCTCAATGATTCATAGAACATAACAAACATATACTAGTTCACAACAAAAGACAAAGTTGTGAGAAGGTTTACAAATCAGGAAAAAACAAGCAAGGATTCTCTGAGCAAAGGGCCTCCCGACAGGCTTAAATTTCCTGGAGTTCACTCTGGTTTTTTCTTGTTGCCACCATCCAGGGTTAGGTTCTCTCATTCCAGAATAACCAATTATAATTGTGGTCTTAGCTGGAATGCTGAACTGAACCATGCAGTGTACTGACCAGTTGAAATGCTTGTGCATTCCACCAAATTTAAGCACCGTTATTCACAGAAGTAAGCAGACGACAATGCCTCTTGTCCGTGCACCTGTCCAAAAAACCGCCGTGCAGCCGTGCCAGATAGTCCTCGGTCCATGGAAGAACTAGCAGAAAGTGCATTCTGGACTAGGATGTAGTTGTTTTTGCTCGTCCTTGCACTGCAATCAGGAAGTAAAACGTACGAGTCAGCTTCTTTTTGATTGTGTTGGTCATTCTACCTTAGTTACTACCAATGTAGGAATACCTTGAAGACTGGAGGTTAGACGACGGCAATGAGGGATAGCCATCTCATTTTGCGCAGTTGTACTAAAACTGAGGTGTGTGCTTTTGATTGCGTGGATAGAAACGATATGGAGACAGACATCCCTGTTTGCGCAAATACGAAATACAGTTATTTAAACAGTGACAGATATTCAGGGACAGATATTTGCAGTGGCGTATGATTAACCTCAGCATCTATTGTGTTATAATTGGCACTAGATTGACAGTATGAAGAGTCCTTAAGTAAGTAGCATCACATCACATCAACAATGCCACTAGATTAACATGTAGAACAATAGCATTAGTATTACTATCATGAGAGTAGCACATGGTCAGTAAATGTGCAATCAAATTTGTGCAGTTCCACTGGGATGAAGCAATGTTAGCGGTGTGAGAGTTAAGTGTAACTGTAAAAACACAATTCATGGGAAATAAAGCAAGATGGAAGCACTTCATAAAATGGTGGTGGCATTTCTTCAATTTATCGACGGCACTAGACCATTACTTATAGTGACATTAGGTGGCATTGCTTAATGCTTCATGTGATTTTACATTAACGGTAGCGATATGGGCGTAGGGACAGCAGGGGCATAAAGTGGTGATGCAGATGTGGGTACCGAGAGCGGCAAACACTCAGGCAGTATGTCTGCATTTGTCCCATTTTTTATCTCCTCGGTGACATTTTCCTATGTGAGCACAGGAAATCTAGACCTGCTCATTCTCATTTGCGTTGTCCCCCAACACCCGTCACTTTCTTTCCTTTTTCAACCAAGAGATAGGTCCACTTCCCCCCACCCTTCGCCATCCACCATGCTTTCTTTGTCTTTTCAACCAAGAGACCAGTTGGGTAGCCAGTATCTACTACTTTCCCCCATTTCCTCTTAGAACCAGGTCCTAGATTCATGCTACAGCTTTCCCACTTTGTTCCATGTTTGAACCAACTCTTAGAGTCGACTGTATGAACTAGCTTTATCTCTAATAACAGTAAAAGTCTAGGTGGCTTTGGAACAGCGGACAGAAGTAGAAAAAGATCCACACGAAGGGAGCTGGGGCAGTAGAGCAAGGCAGGTTTCGAAGGAATATATACCTGAGGGTCGTCGGCATGTGGCAAGATGGCGTCGGGAGGCCGCATCTTGTCTACAATACCGCAGGGAGGAAGAAGGGGTCGGAGGCACTCCCGAGCCAGTGCTCTCTCGGAGAGAACGACACGGCCGCCGATCGGGATGCACGGGCAGCCGTTGGTCTCCTCCCTCACCGCCGACGACAGCGTGAACGATGCACCTACACCCCTGCCCCGGTCGAGGTTGTCCGGCCAGATTTGTGACCAGCCGTGAGCTGCGAGAGAGTGTGGCCACCTATGTCTTGCTTAGATCTAGAGAGCATGAGAGAGTGAACGAGAGGAACCCTAGTAAAGCAAGTGCTAAGGCTCCTGCTTATATATATTTGCGTGATTTTGTTGTACCAGCTTCAAAAAAAATGCGCTCGTACATGTTCCAGTGAGTGGGTGTGAGAGAACTAGTGCGTGCATGCACCGCTTCTCTTCATGAGAGTACACTATTCTATGCCCAAAGAACGTTCGCCGCAAGAGTAATAGTATAAGTGTGTGACGTGTGAGCTAAAACAAAATGTGTGCGACGTCTTTTGTTTTTTAGAAGTTCTGAGAGGGTAGGGTGTGAAGAGCACATATGTGCGTGACGTCTACCTGTAGATAGATGGTGGGTGCGACGTGCGAGTCTGCGAGAGGACTCGGGAGAGTCGTGACTCGTGAGGGTGCGTGTGCGTGAGAGGGAGGAGGGCACGTATCAATCCAATGCATGTGTCCATAAATCATCGTCTGACAAACATTCGCCACAAGCCTTTTCCTGACGAACACCGTAAGAACCGTTAGATCGGCATCCGACAGTGTCAGTTTTTCCATGTCATTTAACAGAACAGACACTCCTCCTACACACAAATCTTCCACGTGAGTGTAAGCAACTGCCGTATGCTCCCTCCATTCCGAAATGTAGTGCATATAGCTTTATTGAAAATTCGAACCTCGCAAACTTTTACCGAGTTTTCGTGTACCAAATTGCACATGTGGAAACTCTGTATATATCATTTCATTCATTTTCGAGAGGTAACTATAAAAATGGGGGTGGAGTCTACAAAATAAGACCATCGCATCACCCGCACCAATTTCAACCATCCTCTGGTGTCCAGGAATATCATAGGAACTCTATATGATATGATCTTTATTGGATTTTTTCCTTTAGAGCCAATTGGTTCATAGGAATAGATTCATATACTCCACATTTCAAAGGAAATAAACATGATATCATTTCTATAGCTTTAGAGCCACTTGGTTCAAATGAATGGATTCCTACACTCCCTTAATTTCAAAGGAAATAAACATTAGCGTATATTCAATAGAAAAGTTCCTATGATCTGAACCAAATTACATATCTTTTCTAGTCCCTCCTCATAGGAATTGAGATACGTGTCATCTCTAGATTCAATAGAAATGTTCCTATGATGTGAACTAAATGACATCTCTTTTCCAATCCCTACTCATCGGAATTGAGATGCTCCATGTCATCTCTTTCCCTACAACTTCCATGTATACATCTTCTATTCTTAAATAGATAGTACAACCCACTAGTAGCTTTTTTCCAAAACATGCAACTATGGCACAAGAACTATATAGTGTGCCAATAACTTTGAAAGATGGTCGTTGGATGAATCTAATCCGACATTGCAGAGATGGAAAATCCGAGCACTACTGGCTATTGGATATCATCAACATTCCACCAGATCCGCCACATGTACAATTTAGAAGACTCCATGGTTGAACTTAAGCATAATGCACAAACCTCAAAACACAAGCACTTCTCCTTTGTTCTAGAATCTTCTATATCATAATTGTCTTTTTTTCTAAATGAATTGCCATTATTTGTTTATTACTTTATGCTTTACAATGCACAACCCCGTGAATCTTAACATTTTTATAAAACTAATTGATTTTGAATGAGATGAACTACAAGAACTAAACGAACATCTACATCATGCATATATGACTCAAAGATTTACATGCTATAGTGTGTATTTATTCATAATTTGGTTTCAAAATCTCATGCGTTCAATGCATCATTGCCTTTCGGTCGAACCTACATCGACAATTTTTTGTACGTACTATATCTCCACTGGTCCCCGAACCCAAAATGCTGCCTCGTTCCCGTAAAACCAAGCGGCCCACACATGCGTCGACTCGAACCCGTTTACTACGACGTGGCCCCGCGCGCCGTAGTACTCCTACAAACCCTACCGCCGCACTCATCATCGGTTTTCTTCAAGAGGACGAGGGAGAAGCTGATTTGTAGTGGAGGCGCTTTCAAAAAAAGGATATGTAGTGGAGACCCCTAACCTAGGGTGCCCTAGGTAGCTGCCGCACACATCGTTGTTTTCTCTTTTCTTTATGCTCTTGTGCACTAGAGTGAAATGATGGTTGTTTCGTTCGTCCAACTTAATGCAGGAAAGGTGGGGCTTTGTGATTTGACCCCTCGTCGCTCATTTTCTACTACTGCGGCGCCACGACCGGGGTGCCTCTAGTTCCAACCGCTGCTCCGAACTGTAATTTGGTGCATCGCACGTGGAACAAGACGGTGGATGAGCCACATGTCGGCCAAAGGGGTCTTGTTAAGTGTGTCACCATTTCGTGTGTGGACTGACCCTGCTTGAGTTGCTGTGCCTACACGACAGGAGCAGCCTACCACTTGGTTTTGCTCCTTGGTGAATCCCGACTATATTGATCTAAAAAGATACATGCTGAACTACCCTCTCCGTCTCGGTTTTTTATTTTTAGGCATCTCGGTTTATAGGGCGTGCATGTAGTTCTAGGTCATCCATTTGAATAACTAAATATGAGTTACTATGTCCCAAAAAGTACTACGTACTATATCATTGGATTCTTAAGCGGATGTAGTTGTATTTAAAAGTCGAGGGCGGGGCTTTTCCTGCGCGGTAGGCAGGGCAGTTCCGCCTAGTTGGTTCGACAGAGATGCGAGAAGATGAGGGAGTAGGCTGCTGCAAATGTAGGGTTGTGTGATTTGACAGCGAGTTACTGCTGGACAGGTGGGGCCCAGTGGTTTGACTTGCCATTTTCATTTTAACTACGGCGCTACGACCGGCGTGAGTCTCCTGATTCCTGACCACCTCCATACAGGTGCCTCTCCCAATGCTCCACCATGTAGTTGAGGCTGGCTCTTGCATGAGAGCCCACTTCTCCACTTTTTCCTTGCCTCTTTCCTCCACACATGCAAAAATGCCATGTAAAGCGGGCTTATAGCCCACTATTGTAGTACTTACTTACTCCTACAGGTGCTAAGCTTGCCACATCGGCATAAAGTATGATGTGGCAAGTTTGGTGACCCAAGGAAGAAGCGGTGCTAAGCGCGTGTACCTAGGTGAAAAGACAATTTTGAGTCTATAGCTAATTAAATGAAGCAAACTTAGCAACACCATTTCATTGGAAGAGGTCACTCCTTGGCAAATGCAATAAATACTAGTACTCCCTGTGTCCCATAATATAAGAACGTTTTTGGCACTACACTAGTGTCAAAAACGTTCTTATATTACTCCCTCCTTTCCGGTTTATAGGGCTTATCTCAAAATTTTAGTTTTTCCATTTTATAAGGCTCAATTTGGTTGTTTCCCATCACATGTTCAGATTCCAAGGTGCATTAAACCATTGCATGCAAGTATTAAGAGAAAATTGACCAATGCATGTAATTTATGCATGTATGCATTGCAATTAATGCATTGGTAAAAATACTTTTTTGAGGAAAAAAGAGCATTAATTTGGGTTCTTTTGCAAACTCCAAAAGGTATTCCACCACTCACCATCTACCTTGGTTGCTGAGATTTTTGAATTGAGCCTTATAGGGACGGAGGGAGTACAAAAAAAGAGACAGAGATGAGTAAAATAAATAAATACACTTATAGCCAACCTTGTCTTAGTACGAGTGACTAAGTGATGACTATGTATGACATGCCAACATCAGATAGCCTAACACACCATGTTAAATCTCCAAGGGTGCGACCGCGCGAGCGACGCGACAGTCGTGGTAGGCGCGACCATGATACGGGCTGCTGGCAGCCCTTGGATCTGAGATCAAACGGTCGCATGCTAAGTTGCTGAAAATTTGCAGAATAACCCTCTAGGATAGGATATTCACCCATAGGTCTAGAATCACGCCATGCAACCGTTCAATCTCAGATCCAAGGGCTCTCGGAAGCCCATATCATGGGAGAATGGAAAGCCACTACCCTGCCGTTCGCACGCTGGCAGTTCGCTCCTACTCGTCCCCGCACTTCCTTTAATACTATGGCGGTTCGCTCCTAGTCGTCCCGTCCATTCGTATTATGGCAATTCCACTAATCCTAACCTTCCTCCCAAATCCATGGCGTCCTAAATCTCCACGATCGGTGGTGAGTACAAGGTTAGAACTATCACCAGCGATGAGTTCGACGTCATCTACACCAGTTCTTCCGCGACGGTGAAAGGATGCCTTTCTCGCTTCAGACGCATGTTCGAAGACTCAGATGATGAGTGGGTCGTTGGGCTAGATGTTGAGTACACCACAGTCCTGGGACAAGAGAAGGATCTAAAGGACGAAGAGAGGAAGAAGCCCGCCGTGATCCAGGTTTGCGTGCATGATTTATGCTTGGTCTACCGCATATGCCATGTCGACGTTGAATGCCTGGATTTTAAGAACTTCCTCGAGAGCAACCTAGTCAAATTCATTACTGTAGACTTTGGTAATGACAAAGAAGTCCTGCGTAAGATAAGCCTTGTTGTAGGCAACCCCTTCGACCTCCAGAAGAATCGTCTGCTTCCCTCCGGTGGCCAGCCTTCAATGCTGACCCTGGCAGGAGCCATGGTTCATCCTTCGTACGGTAAACTGGAGAAACCTCATTACACGTTTCATCGTCATGTATGGCAGCGAAATGTACTAGATATAGACCACATCCACTATGCTGCAATTGATGGCTACATTTGTTTCAATATCTACAAGGGTTGGATGAAGAGCAAGAGCCAAGTGTGCGGTTCAAGCAAAGAAGTATCGGCCAAGAGGAAGAGGGACAAGGACGAAGTCAAGGACGTGGACGAGGACTCCTCCGAGTGAGTAAGGTGTCAGTATCGTTGCTCATGGTGGTTCTAATGGAGTGTCTATCAGATTAGTTGCATAGTTTAATTTCAGGTGTGCTTAGTTGAATTTGAGGGGTGTGTTGTGCTGAGCCCCAGCTGAACTATGTTATGTTTCTTCTCGTTACTTTAACTCCTCAGTATGATACATACTACTAGTATTTCTTTAATAGAATTTAGCACCCCAATTAAGCATGTACTAGCTTTTTTAATAGTACTATATGCATAATTTGGTGACGAGCGCTCTCTATATGTACCACCTTTTTTTTAATTTCAATTTTTGCTCCATGGCGCAATCCATTGATAGTACTACAAAAGTATACATTTTTTAAAAGGCTGGAGTACTGTTCATCACATATATAGCCAATTAAATTCTCAACCTAGAACGACGTGCATGCAATGTAGTAAACCAATACGGAGGAAGCATAGTAAAAATGAGGTGATTTTACCGAGCGATCGGCGGGGGAGCATGGCCTGTCATGCGGTCCCACGTGTCATGATGTACCAAGGCGGTGCGCGTGTCCCTCTTGAGGCAGAAGCAATACTAGTCCCTCCTTCCATCTATATAGGGCGTAATGAGATTTTTAAGACCGCCTTTGACTATTGACAAGATTAATAGTACATGACATGCACAATGTGAAAATTATATCATTGAAAGAATCTTTCACAGACGAATTTAACAGTGTGCTTTGTGTAAGTTGCATGTCATATATCATTGGTCTAATATTTGGTCAAAGTTAGCATCAAAAAACGCATTAGGCCCTATATAGATGGAAGGAGGGAGTACGTGGTTTGAGATGATGGCGAACCGAAGTGTGAAATAATGGTTGCGTCGTTCGTCTGGGAAGGTGCGGCATTGTGATTTGACGTCTCATTGCTCATTACTACTACTGGGCCGGTATGAGTGGGGTGCGTCCCCCTGCTGTTCTGCACTGTTATTTGGTGCTTGACACGTCGACCTGGTTGCTATATGTCCCACATGTCGGCGACAGGAAGTACAGAATTCATGAAAGGGAGCATCGACGGAGGAGTATACTACAGAATTCATGAAAGGGAGCGACTTAGTTTTGGAAAAATCTGTTTTTACGGAGTACGTACCCACTAGGGTTTATAGGGCTCATCTAATAAACATTTGTTTTTCCGTTTGATAAGTCTCAGTTCTACTATACTAGTAGTAGTACCATTACATGTTGGATTTCGAGGTGCGTTAGATTACCCGACGCAAGCAGTGTCAAGAGGAAACTAACCAATGCATGTACAAGTTCCTGGAAATTTAGTGGTCATTCATGCATTAGTTCTAATTAATGCCTCGGTAAACATAACTTATTGAGAAAGACGAGCGTACTAATTACTTGTGCAAACTACAAAATTAATTCAACCACTCATCGTCTACCTTGGTTGGAGAGATTTTGAAATTGAGCCATAAACTAGAAAGGAGGGAGTAGTAACTTTTGTCTCGATTACTATTTGTGGCCTTGTATAGATGCAAAATGTATTTTTTTATAGTGGGCTTGTATAAGTAAATGGAGGGAGTACTAACCAAGGTACGTAGTAGGGACGAGGAGTAAACGGAGGGAGTAGTGGAGTAAAATTTTCTCCTCGTGCTTTGAGCCACCGCACCCGTGGGCGAGGGAGCGGGCGTAAGGCGTACAGTAGTAGGAGTACTACTACTACTACTCGTAAGCAAGCTTCACCTCATCCTGCGAGCCACCGCGCCCGTAGGCGGGGGAGACGGCGTACTAAGCAAGCTTCTCCTCGTTCTGCGAGTTGACGAGACACATCAAAATTACTCCAGTGTATAGAGCCTTGCCTCTAAGGTAGGCCCCACATGGTTTGCCTCTATTTTTAATTTAACATAACGCGCCAAGTCGCTGTTTGTTTGTTCACCCGTGGTAGATGATCCTCCCTCCACCAAGTGGACAATCAGTACACGTGCCAAATTACCATGTGGGCTGCCTTTTTCGTACAGAAATGAGCTCCACCGTGTAGCTGTGTGGGTATGGTTGGGAAAGAGACGGGAGTACGTGCGCCGTGCGTGCACCTCTTCTCTTCGTGCACGTCCCCCACCTACGTAGTGTGTGTGTGAGAGAGATACAAACCTAGACATAATGCACCGTCCATCCCCATGCCTCCGCCCAGTCCGACCACCAGTCACCACCACGCTCCACTCCTCCTCACCTTATCTCTCATCTTTCTCCCTCCATTTTTATATACAAGGGGCCACTATCAAAATTACAATTTGCAGATATACAAGGCCACTAACACTAATCGATGCAATATTAATGGTGTTTGCCTCGTGGTACTAGCAAAGGAGGACATTATTTATCCCTTGCATGCATGCGGGAGTTTGTAAAAAACTGCATCTTGATGTTCCGTGCAATGCACGGGCATCTTGCTAGTCCATGAAAAAACACATGGCAAAATTCCACGGCGAACAAGGGATTTGAATCTGTTGGGAGGGGTTGTTTGGATCTTGCCCGGGGTAGCGAAAATATTGGCGAACCTTTTGTCCACCGGTGCCTTTGCCACCGATGAACGAGGAATGGCTCGGGTGCTCATTCTGTCATGCATCCTCCAGCGTGCATGTTGGAGACGAGCTCACACGAGCTGTGTTTTTTTGTCCCACGACGCCGCCCGTGCCGCCTGCAGACCGACCGGTGACCCGCAAATTATGCCATCCAACCGGACGAAATTCACACAAACACGTAGACAAACTGATATTTCATATAAACAACGACGGAAATCATATAAAATACCGTATTTTCATACAAACATGACGTATTTCATTACATTCAAATGAACTACGCGGTGCTAGTTCTGGATAGCACATGTATATAATACCTGGCCTAAATGGTCGCCCGCCGATCAATTTGTGTTCCTCATGTCCGGCAGCACGGTCACCGGACTGCTGGGAGCCCCGGAGGTATATGCTTCAGCGCAAAATATGGCTCGCTTCCCCACTGCCCAACTAATATCATTGGCTGGTGCCGAAGATGATGGTGTCCTGCACCGGTTCGAGTTCATCACCGGCCACTACTTCGCCATGGCCGGCACCAGCTCGAGTTCATCCTAACATGCCCCTCTTCTGTGGAGCCCATGCGGGGTCGAGGAAGGTCCTCGCAACAAAAGGATCCGGCAAGACACCTGCTGTGTACGCCGGTGTCGCCTCCGCGGTGGCCTTCATATGACCCAAGCGGCGGTGGCCTCCCGTGTTCTACTTCTCCTCGATGATGGCGGCCGACACAGAGGCGCTAGCCACCGACTCGTCACTCTCCATGCACCCGGATTCTATCGCTGCTTGAATGGCGCGGCCGCCGGCATGGGAGTCTCGGCCACAAAAATGGGAGACGTGGTATGAGGCGGCGGCGTGGACGGCAGCAACGACGCTCGTGCGCTGCTCCTTGTCGAGCTGGCCTGGAGTGGCGACTTGCTGAAGCGCGCACCGGCTTGGGGCGACAACTGGCTCCGTCGGGCGAGGGGAGGGAGGTGGATCAGCGAGCTGCATAGCTCGTATCCGGCGGGCTACCCAGCCGGCTTGGATGCGGAATAACTACTCTTTGCAAGCCATTGTAAGAGTGGACAAAATGGTGGAGGAGATAGCGGAGCGGCGGAGGTGTGCGATTCTTGGCCGGCGTTTGGCCTCATTTAAATAGGAGATTAAATAGTCGGTGGACGGGAGGAGCTCGGCCGGTGTTGCATTTAACGCCGGCCCGGTCATGAACCGACGTGTGTCCAGAGTGGGTTTGTCGGCTTCCACACGGGCGGATTTCATGGAGGCATTTGAATGCAGCACGGAGGCGAGTTCAGCCGGGCGTGCAGCGAGTGGCGCCCTCGACTCTGACCTGGGACACCGCACCGTTCTTCCACTGACGTGTGGGCTCTTTGGGTGCATGGCCTGCATGTCAGTGACCCAACGCAGGCAGCGCACAGTAGAGGAACCTTTGGTGGACCAGGGCCGTCAGAAGCGGGCATTTCATAAACCGATGATTGTTCATTGAGTGTGACGTCATATTTTTCATGTAGATAAGCCTACTATGTTGATAGCCCATTCGATACGCTGTGATTCATAAAGATCGCTGCAAACATTAATGTTCTGCTTATCACAGATAAGATTGATTAATACTCGTAACAATCCATGTCCTTAACAAAGGGTGCATGCACGTATAAGTTGAGCGCGTGTCTTGCATCATGTGCTGTGTGCATGCAGGCGTACGAGTGTTGCGTGCGTGCAAGGGTATGTTTCAGTGTTGCATGCATGGGTGCGTACATGCGTGTGTTCGTGAGTGCATGTGTACGTGTCAGTGTTGCACGCCAGCATGCGTGCGTGTGTACGTGTCAGTGTTGCATGCCTGCATGCGTGCGTGTCTTGCGTGCGTGCATGTGTAAGTTATGTGTACGTGTCAGTGTTGCACGCCTGCATGCGTGCGTGTATTGCGTGCGTGCATGTGTATGTGCGGGGTGAGGCTAGCTACACGTCAGTCGACTGACTTTTTCATCTCTGGTGATTAGATTTTCCAGCCGTTGGATACGAAATCAAGGGCCTCCAGTTTATCATCAAACTCCACCCACCTGAGCCGCCCGCCACCATCGGCCGAACCGCCAGCCCCCGCCGCTCATGGCCGGCCCACCCTCCCCGAAACCACTCCCCACCGCCGGTCCGCTGCCGCACCAGCCATCCCTCTAGCAGCCCCCCCCTCGCGCCGAGCTTTTTCTCCGGCGATCCCCACCCCACCGCCCAATGAACGCCCCCAACCGCCGGTGACTGCCAACCAGAGGTCTCATGACTTCGAATACCCACCGACCACTAATTTGTTACCATTTCTGTCCTTCATATACGCGCTGGCGGGTGGGCTCTATGGTATTGTGCGCTGCTGAATGTGGATCGTTTGACTGGTCAATTGATCGTGTTATCAACAAATTACGGAGCTGTATGGTGAGCCAGTGACCGTATGATCACCCTAAAATGTACTCCTATTTTATTAACACAGTACAAACTCAAACTACCATTTCTTTCTTTCATATACGGGCCCGTTACGTGCCCCGATGGTGCAACACTAGTTGCGCCGTGTGGAATGTTTGACTGGTCAATTGATTGTTTCATCAACAAAATACGGAGTTGTACGGGTGAGCCAGTGACCTTATAATCATGACATGTATTTGTTTAACACGGTACAGATGCAAGGGCTTATATATACGAGCAAGCACTCACCGCTATAAGCGCACACACGCGAACCTACCCCTATGAGCACCTTCGAGAGAGTGGGCCGGCATATATGATCTTGAGATTTTAGGAAGTCACCATAGGTGCCTTGTAGTGGA
This sequence comes from Triticum aestivum, assembly GCF_018294505.1. Lineage (NCBI taxonomy): Eukaryota > Viridiplantae > Streptophyta > Magnoliopsida > Poales > Poaceae > Triticum > Triticum aestivum. Next base: position 81,622,381 of record NC_057813.1, on the reverse strand, counting down.
GTGGAACGTCTCCTCCCACTGAACGTGCATTGCCGGAAAATACTGAAATTAACACAAGATAAATGCGAGCACCAGGACTTTAGCCTTGGTGGGCTCGAGAAACCACTGTCCTCCTAACCATCCAACCACATGTTGGTTAGCACGACAAAATGTATGTGGTGACCGTGATGAGCTTATTCTGAAGTCCAGTGACCATATCATGCTTTCGCTTGAAATACAATGACCGTAAGTGTCGTCAACAAAATACGAAGCACGCATCAAATGCAAAGTCCGTCAGTGTCATCAACAAAATATTGAGACATACCGTGAGCTAGATACCGTTGTACTATTGTATATGCTTATTTTTTTAGTGGCTGATTGCGTGTGTGGTGTGGTGGGCACATCATTTCTAGTTGTGGTGGGTCAACATGAAGACTCATGGGTCGGTTCCATCTCGCGCCACATATAGGTTGGACCGAGATGTGTTATACGAAGACCCATGTGGAGGACTCGGCGTACAACATGAAGCTACCAAAGTCGCGGAGGACTCTATCCCCACTGGTGATAAGCCGACTATATATGATTTGTAACCCTAGTCCCTTAGTATGTTATACAAGCTTGGGGCTAGTTCCTCGATAGTATACACACACGCACAATGCCTGGTATTCACGTGTACTTTGTACACACCCCTATCACTAATATACAGTACCAGGAGTAGGCTCTTTCTTCAACTGCAAGGGTCCGATCCAAACTAGGGTAAAACTTTGTCTCGTATTACCATCCAGCATAACAGCCAGGGATATCGTACCGAATGATATGATGAAATCATATCTGCCAACTACTAAGAGAGAGGTGTGTCGGGGGGGGGGGCAATGTGTGCGAGAGAGGCCTAAAGATAATGTGCGTGCGGGAGACACATAGGCACATATATGTGCGTATAGAGGGCTAGTAGAGACCATGCGTGTGTATATATGCATGCGAGAGAATTAGTGTTTTGTAAATGATATTAGTGAAAAGAGTGGTACATAGTAGTCAGAAAAAGAGAGAGAGAAACAAAGAGAGCATGTGCATGAGACACCTCGACACCCTGAGAGAGATTGTGAGAATGTGTGAAAGAGAAACGCCGATGCATATAAAGTGTGTGCAGTTATGCATTAGATAGAGAGATATATAACACGTTTGTGAGAATGGGGCGAGGCATAGTGCATCTACGTGTAAAAGGCGGTTGTACGCATTAAATTAAAATATAAATGGCATTATTATTTTTGGATGTGATCATGAATTTTGCAAATTGCTTATGGACAAAAATAGGTCTATTAGACACCCATACTCTATTGAATTCTAGCATGTGCATGTGTTTATTTCATATTATCGATCCATAGAGTGAGAGCGGTTTGAAATACAGGCAATAGATGCTTTTGCAATTCATATATAAACATTAATTAGTGCACTCCATGTTGTTAGTGGGAAGCACTTTATACATTTGTCACTTGCATGGATACATTCCAAATTGCTAGCTACGAAATAGAATACATGTTGAATTCAACATAAAGGGGGTTTCGAAGATTCGAATTCATAGGAAGTGCATTCATCTATTTGAACCAGAGATAATGGCATTTGTAAATCAGATGTAAAAGGGGCATCAATCTTTGTTGTGAGTTTGAACATGCTATATATATATTCATATGCATATCTAACTTTTTATTTTTTGCAACCAAGGAGATTATATCTGGAACCATGCATGAACTGAGGTAAGTTGCTTATTTTTTAATATATACTCGTGTACAATGTATATTCAAATGTACCCCCTCCATTCCAAAATAATTGTAGCTTTAGGATTTTCAAGAGTAAAGATTTGTGAAGTTTGACAAATCCTGAAAGTTAAATTCAAGAGAACCGAAAACGTTAATGCTTATGCTCCCAAATATTGAACGAAGCGCCAAATAGGCCTATGGTCACCCAAAACCGCGCGAGACTAATGTTTGGTGGTAGGAAATTACTGTCCTGACTTTGGCCCGTGTAGCCTATCGGCCCGATGTCCAAAGGTCTAAACCGGGGTAGGTTTGTAACTTCACCAAGACGCCAGTCTCAACCGCCTCCGAGAAGCATTCATACACCATGGGCGCCTAAACACCCATGCGCTCGGCTAAAATCTATCCCGCCCACATTTGGGACACCTGACATGACTGTCCTACCCCCAACCCGCAATACGTTCGAAATTTTAGATGGGGGCAAAGTTTGTAACTTTCCCCAAATTTCAAACAAGCGTGTCTCAAACCGAAACATTGTCTCCCCTTAGTTCCCTGCCTCCCTCCGTTTCCCCATTCATACTCCGTGGACGCGAAAACGCCCTCTGCACCAGCCGCGAAACCCCAACCTCCTCCGTCCTGCACCCCATAGCGGACAATCCACCGCCGCCCTCCTCCATCACGCCGGAGCCGGTACCCTGACGTCGTCGTCCAACGCAACCGCAACCGCAACGCCCTCAAGGACTTAGCAGCTGAAGCCGAGGCATAGCTGCCTCCACGACGCCGATGCCGACGTGCACCGTACCAGAACCACTCCGACCACGCCGTCATGCGCCTCACTGCTGTGGCTCCACTGTCGCAGCCGTCCACCGCACCGGAGCTGTTCCCGCTACGCTATCGTTTGCCGCCTCGAATCTGCTTCCCCGCCGCCGACAGACGGCCACCACACCACACTCAACAACTTGGCCATGGGTTCGTCCAAGGCTGCACCGTCCTCCACAACTTCTGGTTTCCAGCGAACAACAAGAAAATCGTCAGAAAAACAGAAGGAGGACACAGCACTGCCAGCAGAAAGTGGTACTCCTCTTCCCTTATTCGTGAAAATCTTACATCTCCGCTCACACCATATTCATCCCACGAAAGAAACTACTTGAGCGCTTCTCACTGCATCTTCTTCGTGATACTAAATGCACAAGGTTTCCTCCCTTTTACTACTTCACCTTTGCTAGAGGTCAGTAGCCCGCCTGGATTTCAATTCAGGGTCAGTCGAACCGCAATTAAAAGAAGCAGCACCCGCTTAGGCGCGGGAGCACCTAGTCCACCTGTTCCCCGGGGAAGTGGTGCATCGGTGTCTATCATAGGGGTGTGGGGTGCAGGAGCTGCTTGCGCCCGATATGGAGGTCGGCGGGGCTTGAATGGATGGCCGGGGGGCGGTGCCAAGCACGGCGGTGCGGTGAGGTCGAGGGGAGGGCGCAGGCAGGGGAGGAATACTGGGCTGGTGGTCGATGGCGTTTCGAGGAAGATCGTCAACACTGACTGGCTGGACGTAGATGAAGGCGATCTGCCTGCTCTTTGTACATTAGACGGTGCAGAGAAAATGGACTGACCTATTTGCTTTCAGTCGACTTTTATTTTCATAGAATCCTGTAGTAATTTAGTGTGCCATGCATGTTGTAGAGCTATCATATGTCTCCCGTCATTTATTTCTCACCGACCTGCTATCTGCTACCTTTACACTATACTAATTGTGCACACACTTCACCCATACTCACACTATTGTTTTTTTATGCATGGGTATTTCAGACTCTGACGCAGTGTTGATGAATGCAGAAAAGAAAAGACAGAAGTCGCTCCAGTGTAATTCAAAGATAAGCACTAAGCGTTTTAGCGCTCTAATGGGTGCAGTGTCAGCAGTTGGAGACAGTAAACATAGCTCTGCAGTTGATGATCTCAATTTCCACACACAACCATCCCATGTTCTTGCTTTAACTTCGCACTGTCAAATGTGGTTGCATGTTGCATATGGTGTCTAGCTTGTATTACTTCCAATTTGGTTAAATTGCATCTGCTTACTTTACACATTATACCTTTGATAATGACATGCCTTCCTGTTTTTTATACATACTACATATGTCTATTACCATGTTCGTACATCAAACTAATGCTCTTTTGTATCCCTCGTCAATCACTTATGATGAGACAGTCACCCGAGTGGGTTACTATGAGACGCCCTACTTGTTTAAAGAGTGCAGTGTCATCCTCCCCACATGATTCTCAAGAAACAGTAAGGCTAAATGAAGATAGTCAATGTAGCTCTCTAGTTGATCACCGCAATTCCCCCACACCACCATCGCAGGTGCTTGCTCTTACTTGGAAGTGTGATATGTGGTTGCATGTTGCATATGGTGTCTACCTTGTAATGCTTCTAATTAGGGTAAATTGCATCTGCTTAGTTAACACATTATACCTGTGAATATGACATGCCTTCCTGTTTTTGGTACATACTACGTCTTTCTATTAACCATGTTCTTACATCAAACTACTTTTCTTGTGTATCCCTCATCAATGCTCCTAATTTGTTAAATTCCATCTCCTTATCTTACACATTATACATGTGAATATGACACGCCTTCCTGTTTTTGGTACATACTACATCTGCCTATCACACCATGTTCTTACATCAAACTACTGTTCTTGTGTATCCTGCATCTATCGCTTATGATGAGACAGTCACACGCGTGGGTTAATATGAGATGCAATACTCTTATATAGAATGCAATTTCATTCTATCACATGATTCTCAAGAAACAGCAAGCCTAAATGAAGATATTGAACGTAGCTCTATACCTGAAGACCGCACTTCCCCTACACCACCATCATAGTTGCTTGCTCTAACTTCGCATTGTGATATGTGGTTGCTTGTTGTATACGGTGTCTAGCTTGTAATGCTTCTAATTAGGGTAAATTGCATCTGCTTAGTTTACAAACTATACCTGTGAATATGACACGCCTTCCTATTTTTGGTACACACTACATCTATGTGTTAACCTTGTTCTTACATGAAACTACCTCTCTTCTGTATCCTGCATCAATCACTTACGATGAGTCACCTTTGTTCGTTGCATATTGCATATTATTTCTAGCCTGTTGCCATGTATTGCTTCTAATTTGGTCAAATACATTTGTTAGGGCACCCTTTTAATTTGTCAGAGTGATACTGGTTTCATCTTTCATATGGTTTCTAGCTTGCATCAATTCTAACAAGTTCAAGCACCTTGTGCTTAGTTTACACTTTATACATCATACATGTCAATATGTCACGCCGTCCTGATTTTCATACATATTCCATCATCCTATCATGCGGCTGCCTTACATGAAAGTAGTGTTCGTCAGTATCATGCATCAATGAGTTCTGAAGAGCAAATTTTATTCCTTTTTCTTGTGTGTTTGACTTGAAAAGGCAAAATCAAGAAAGTGGAAGGAAAAGAGTAAGCAAGGCGATGATGGTGGTCCTCTGCAGCAACATAAACGGAGCATGTGTACCGATTCTCCTTGTACAGATAGTGCATTACAAGGTCCAAGTCTCCGCTCGCCTACTCCACCATCCAAGGTGCTTGCCCTAACTTGGCAGTGTGATATCTGGTTGCATGTTGCATATGGTGTCTAGCTCGTATTGCTCCTAATTTGTGTAAACTGCATCTGCTTAGCTTACACATGATACATGTGAATATAACACGCTTTCCTGTTTTTGGTACATACTATATCTGTCTATCACACCATGTTCTTACATGAAACTACTCTTCTTGTGTATCCTGCATCAGTCACTTATGATGGGACACCTTTAAGTTGGCAGTGTGATATTTGTTTGAGTCTTGAATATGATTTCTAGCATGTATTGCTTGTAGTTTGATGAACGCCACCTATGAAGAGACAGTTTGAACTTGGCAGGGTGATATTGGTTGCATCTTTCATATGGTGTCTAGCTTGCAGTGCTTCTAATTTGTTGAAATGCCTTCTGCTTAGTTACCACATCATAGGTGTGAATATGTCACACCATCCTGTTTTTCATACATATTCCATCCTCGCATCATGTGTTTGCCTTTCATCTGAGTAGTGTTCGTCAGTATCATGCATGAATGAGTTCTGAAGAGCGAATTTTATTCCTTTTTCTTATCGGTTTGACTTCACAATGCAAAATCATTACAGCTGAAGGAAATTAGTCCTGCAGTGGATGATGGTGGTCCTTCGGAGTAACTCAAACAGGGGGTCTCTACAGATTCTACTCCACCATCCTCCCAACAAGATTCGCAAGACAACACAAGGCTGGACAGTCAATGTAGCTGTGTAGATGATGAGCACATCTCCCCTACTCCACCATCACAGGTGCTTGCTCTAACTTGGCACTATTATATGTGGTTGCATGTTGCGTATGTTGTCTAGCTTGTATTGCTTCTAACTTGAATTCCATTTGCTTACTTTACACATAATGCCTGTGAATATGACACGTGTTCCTGTTTCTAGAACATACGTGTACATGATGAGCACATCTCCCCTACTCCACCACCACATGTGCTTGCTCTTACATGGAACTGTTATATGTGGTTGCGTTTTCCGTATGATGTCTAGTTTGTATTGCTTCTGATTATGTTGAATTGCATCTGCGTAGCTTACAACTTATACCTGCAACAATCACTTACCCATAAGACACATTTAACTTGGGACTGTGATGTAGGTTGCATCTTGCATTATCTTCTAGCTTGTACTGCTTGTAATTTGTTGAAATGGCACTTACGATGAGACACTTTTTACCTGATAGAGTGATATTGGTTGCGTGTTCATATGGTGTCTAGCTTTCATTTCTTCTAATTTTGTTGAAATGCCTTCCGCTTACTGTTTTTTCATACATATTCCATCCTCCTATCGTACGTGTGAATTTGAAACACTATCTTTTTTTGTATATATTTGATAACCCACAAGTGTAGGGGATCGCAATAGCTTTCGAGGGTAAAGTATTCAACCCAAATTTATTGATTCGACACAAGGGGAGCCAAAGAATATTCTTGAGTATTAGCAGTTGAGTTTTCAATTCAACCACACCTGGATAACTTAGTATCAGTAGCAAAGTAGTATGATAATAAAGGTAACCGTGGTAAAAGGTAAAGATAGTAGTAGCAATGTTTTTGGGTTTTTGTAGTAGTTGTAACAGCAGCAACAGAAAAGTAAATAAGCGAAAAACAATATGTGAAAAGCTCGTAGGCAATGGATCAGTGATGGATAATTATGCCGGATGCGATTCCTCATGTAATAGCTATAACATAGGGTGACATAGAACTAGCTCCAGTTCATCAATGTAATGTAGGCATGTATTCCGTAAATAGTCATACATGCTTATGGAAAAGAACTTGTATGCCATCTTTTGTCCTACCCTCCCATGGCAGCGGAGTCCTAGTGGAAACTAAGGGATATTAAGGCCTCCTTTTAATAGAGAACCGGACCAAAGCATTAACACATAGTGAATACACGAACTCCTCAAACTACAATCATCACCGAGAAGTATCTCGATTATTGTCACTTCGGGGTTGTCGGATCATAACACATAATAGGTGATTATAGACTTGCAAGATCGGATCAAGAACACACATATATTCATGAAAACATAATAGGTTCAGATCTGAAATCATGGCACTCGTGCCCTAGTGACAAGCATTAAGCATAGCAAAGTCATAGTAACATCAATCTCAGAACATAGTGGATACTAGGGATCAAACCCTAACAAAACTAACTTGATTACATGGTAAATCTCATCCAACACATCACCGTCCAGCAAGCCTACGATGGAACTACTCACTCACGGCGGTGAGCATCATGAAATTGGTGATGGAGGATGGTTGATGATGACGACGGCGACGAATCCCCCTCTCCGGAGCCCCGAACGGATTCCAGATCAGCCCTCCCGAGAGAGATTAGGGCTTGGCGGCGGCTCCGTGTCGTAAAACACGATGAAACTTTCTCTCTGATTTTTTTCTCCCCGAGACGGAAGATATGGAGTTGGAGTTGAGGTCGGTGGAGGTCCAGGGGGCCCACGAGATAGGGGGCGCACCCTATAGGGGGGGGGCGCCCCCTGTCTCGTGGAAAGGGTGTGGGCCCCCTGGTGTATTTCTCCCACCCAGAAATTCGGATTAATTCCAAAAAGTGCCTCGGTGGATTTTAAGGACATTCCGAGAACTTTTCTTTTCTACACATAAAACAACATCATGGCAGTTCTGCTGAAAACAACGTCAGTCCGGGTTAGTTTCATTCAAATCATGCAAGTTAGAGTCCAAAACAAGGGAAAAAGTGTTTGGAAAAGTAGATACATTGGAGACGTATCAACTCCCTCAAGCAATTCTGTTGATAGACTGAAAGTGATAAAGCAAAACTTTTACAAACTCTGTTTGCTCTTGTTGTTGTAAACATGCAAAGCCATCATTCAGGTTTCAGCAAATATTATGAACTAACCATACTCACAATAGCACTTAGGTCTCACAATTACTCATATCAATAACATAATCAGCTAGCGAGCCATAATAATAAAACTCGGATGACAACACTTTCTCAAAACAATCATAACAAGATATAACAAAATGGTATCTTGCTAGCCCTTTTTTGAGACCGCAAAACATAAATGCAGAGCACCTTTAAAGATCAAGGACTGACTAAACATTGTAATTCATGGTAAAAGAGATCCAGTCAAGTCATACCCAATATAAACCAATAGTAATTAATGCAAATGGCAGTGTGCTCTCCAGCGGGTGCTTTTTAATAACGGTGATGACTCAACATAAAATTAAATAGATAGGCCCTTCACAGAGGGAAACAGGGATTTGTAGAGGTGTCAGAGCTCGATTCTAAAATAGAGATTGAATAACATTTTGAGCGGCATACTTTTGCTGTCAACGCAACAACTATGAGATGGTTGTATCTTCCATACTAAATGCATTATAGGCAGTTCCCTAATAGAATGGTAAAGGTTTATACTCCCCCAACAACCAACGAGCATCAATCCATGGCTTGCTCGAAACGACAAGTGCCTCCAACTAACAACAGCCCTGGGGGAGTTTTATTTAATTATTTTGATTTGCTTTGATCTTTTTGGATCATGGGACTGGGCATCCGGTTACCATCCCTTTCTCGTGAATGAGGAGCGGAGTCCACTCCTCTTGAGAATAACCCACCTAACATGGAAGATATAGGCAGTCCTAGTTGTAACATGAGCTGCTCGAGCATACAAAATAGAATTTCATTTGAAGGTTTGGAGTTTGGCACATACAAATTTACTTGGAACGGCAGGTAAATACCGCATATAGGAAGGTATAGTGGACTCATATGGAACAACTTTCGGGTTTAAGGATTTTGGATGCACAAGCAGTATTCCCGCTTAGTACAGGTGAAGGCTAGCAAAAGACTGGGAAGCGACCAACTAAGAGAGCGACAACAGTCATAAACATGCATTAAAATTAATTCACACCAAATACAAGCATGAGTAGGATATAATCCACCATGAACATAAATGTCGTGAAGGCAATGTCGATTTGATTCAACTACATGCATGAACATGTGCCAAGTCGAGTCACTCAATTCATTCAAAGGAGGATACCATCCCATCATACCACATCATAATCATTCTAATAGCATGTTGGCACACAAGGTAAACCATTATAACTCAAAGCTAATCAAGCATGGAACAAGCAACTATAATCTCTAAATGTCATTGCAAATATGTTTACTTCATAATAAGCTGACTCAGGAACGATGAACTCATCATATTTACAAAAACAAGAGAGGTCGAGTTCATACCAGCTTCTCTCATCCCAATAAGTCCATCATATGTCGTCATTATTGCCTTTCACTTGCACGACCGAACGATGTGTATAATAATAAGAGTGCACGTGCATTGGACTAAGCTGGAACCTGCAAGCATTCAACTCAAAAGAAAAGACAAGTAATATGAGCTCTAAGTTAAATAAATAATCATGCATATGAGAGCCACTAAACATTTTCAATATGGTCTTCTCGACCCCCAAAGGAAAGAAAAGAAAATAAAACTATTTACACAGGAAAGCTCCCAACAAGAAAGAAGAAGAACTAGAAATCTTTTTGGGTTTTCATTTTAATTTCTACTACAAGCATGGAAATTAAACTAACTATTTTTTTTGATTTTTCTCAAGGTTTATCAAACACACAAGAAGAAAACTAGAAAAAGGAATTTAAACTAACATGGATAATAGAATGAAAGAGTATGAGCACCGACAACTAGTGTAGAACATGAATGTAAAGTCGGTCTCCCCCAAGCTTAGGCTTTTGGCCTAAGTTGGTCTAATACCAGGGACCGCCTGGCTGATATCCATAAGTGAAACCGGGGTCGTACTGAGATGCAGCGGCAACCGCCTCCTGAGTTGCAGCGTGTTGGCGAGCTGCCTCCGCTCTCCTCTCGTGTTCAGCTGCTTCCTCCCTGGTGACAACATATCTTCCTTTTTCCTGATAATCAAAAAGGTAGGGAGCAACAAGAGTAACATGGACAACGTTGCGTCTGTCATAGGTTAGTCGATATTGGAGGAATTGTTCATTCCTCCCAAGAAATTGATACTAACCATAGCTTCATAATCCAAATAAACAGGAGGTATTATCATATCTCCCTCTCGTGGGGCTATACCAAGATAATTAGCCACATAGGTTGCATAAATTCCTCCAAATAAATTCCCCTTTCTACTATTATTCTGCAACCTACGTGCAACTATTGCCCCCAAGTTATAACCTTTATAACCTAACACAACACTCTTGAGGATACTCAGATCAGGGACACACATGTGACAGGCTTTATCCTTACCATTAATACATCTATTGATGAAGATAGCAAAATAATGTATAGCATGAAAAGGAATGCTCCCTATGGTAGCTTGTGCTATGTCCCTATATTCTCCCACAGTAATACTAGCAAGAAAATCACTAAATTCAGATTTGTGAGGATCATATAGTATTACCCCACTACGGGAATTTGCAAGCAGTTGTGAAATCCTCTAAATCCATGGTATAAGATGTATCATAAATATCAAATATGACACTCTGGGAATTACGCGTACAGTTATATTTAAACTTCCGCACAAAGGAACCGGTCAATTGATAGTACTGAGGACACTTATCTTGTAAGAAGTCCTCTAGCTCAGCATTACGCACATATGCGTCAAATTCCTCCTTAAAGCCCGCTTTGTCCATAAAATCATCGGATGGCCACTCACAAGCTCGTACATCCGCGTTCCTCGGCAATTCAACATCTTGCTCACATATAGCAATCCTGGGCCCTTTCTTCGCCGAGGAACCACCTTGGTACATTCTCCTAAGCATATTTCTTTTTCTGAAATTATTCTGAAATTTTAGTAACTTCAAAATAAAAGTGAATAAAACTTAACAAGAATGGCAGCAACTACTCCTACAAGTGCCGAGAGCCTATATCATGCATCAGAAATGCTTGGGACCTCATAAATTTAACATGCAAGATCAAGAACAGGGTCACCAAGGCAGCAAGGATTTGCAATGAATAAAGCACTAGAACAAAAACTAATTGGACCAATGGAGGAGTCACATACCAAGCAACAATCTCCCAAAGCGACTGTGAATGGAGCTTTGAGCAAGGAGATCAAAAATCGCAGCAAAATGAGCTAGAACTCATGCTTGAGCTGGATGGGGATTTTTTTGGGTAGAAGATGAAGTGTGTGGGTGCTGGCATAAGTGGAGGGGGCCACTAGGGGCCCACGAGACAGGGGGCGCCCTATAGAGGGGGCCTCCACTCTCGTGGCCTGGTGATTGCCCCTCCTACAGTGATTTCAGTGCCTAAAATCCTCAGATATTCCATAAAAAAATCATACTAAATTTGCAGGGCGTTTGGAGCACTTTTATTTTCGGGATATTTTTTTATTGCACAGAAAATCAGAAAACAGATGGATAATACTATTTTTGCTTTATTTATTCTAATAACAGAAAGTAAAAAGAGGGTACAGAAGGTTGTGCCTTCTAGTTTCATCCATCTCATGATCATCAAAATGAATCCACTAACAAGGTTGATCAAGTCTTGTTAATAAACTCATTCCGAATAACACGGAACCGGAGAGATTTCGAATAACACTAAGTTACCTCAACGGGGATATGAAAATCCCCAACAATAAGAATATCATACTTTTTCTTGACAGTAGGGAGAGGAAATTCAAAACCTCCAATAATGATAGTTGGAACTTTTCCAATAGAATTGATTCTATGAACTTGAGATAGTTTCCTCGGAAAGTGTACCGTATGCTCATTACCATTAACATGAAAAGTGACATTGCCTTTGTTGCAATCAATAACAGCCCATGCAGTATTCAAAAAGGGTCTACCAAGGATAATAGACATACTATCGTCCTCGGGAATATCAAGAATAACAAAGTCCATTAAGATAGTGACATTTGCAACCACAACAGGCACATCCTCACAGATACCGACAGGTATAGCAGTTGATTTATCAGCCATTTGCAAAGATATTTCAGTAGGTGTCAACTTATTCAATTCAAGTCTACGATATAAAGAGAGAGGCATAACACTAGCATCGTCTCCAAGATCACATAAAGAAGTTCTAACATAGTTTCGTTTAATGGAGCATGGTATAGTCGGTACGCCTGGATCTCCAAGTTTCTTTGGTATTCCACCCTTAAAGGTGTAATTAGCTAGCATGGTGGAAATTTCAGCTTCAGGTATCTTTGTTTTGTTTGTAATGATATCCTGCTTATACTTAGCATAAGGATTTACTTTAAGCATATCAGTTAAACGCATACGTAAGAAAATAGGTCTAATCATTTCAGCAAAGCGCTCAAAATCCTCATCATCCTTTGTCTTGGATGGTTTAGGAGGAAAGGGCAGGGGTTTCTGAACCCATGGTTCTCTTTCTCTACCGTGCTTCCTAGCAACAAAATCTCTCTTGTCATAACGTTGATTCTTTGATTGTGGGTTATCAAGATCAACAGCAGGTTCAACCTCCACTTCATTGTTTTTGCTAGGTTGAGCATCACCATGAATATTATCATTAATATTATCACTAGGTTCATGTTCATAACCTGATTGTGTTTCAGCATCAGAGATAGAGATATCATTGGCATTCTCTGGTGTGTCTACAGTAGGTTCACTAGAAGCATGCAAAGTCCTATCATTTTTCTTTTTATTCTTTTTAGAAGAACTAGGTGCCTCTAAATTATTTCTCTGAGAATCTTTCTCAATCCTCTTAGGGTGGCCTTCAGGATACAAAGGTTCCTGAGTCATTCTACCAGTTCTAGTACCACTCTAACAGCAAAGTCATTTTTATTATTTAATTTCTCAAGCAAATCATTTTGAGCTTTAAGTACTTGCTCGGTTGAGTATCAACCATAGAAGCATATTTGCTAATGAGTTGAAGTTCACCTTTAACTCTAGCCAAGTTATCGCTCACTCGTCCTATCTCGAAAGCATTATTCTTTAACTCTCTACCAACATAAGCATTAAAACTTTCTTGTCTAGCCATAAAGTCATCAAATTCATCTAAGCAAGGGCTATGAAATTTAGTAGAGGGGATTTCAACTTTATCATATCTATAGAGAGAATTTACCTTTACTATCTGTGTCGGGTTATCAAGACAATGTGGTTCTTCAACAGGCGCTATATTAAGACCATGTATTTCTTCAATAGGTGGTAAATTCTTAACATCTTCAGCTTTAATACCTTTCTCTTTCATTGATTTCTTTGCCTCTTGCATATCTTCAGGACTGAGAAATAAAACACCTCTCTTCTTCGGAGTGGGTTTAGGAATAGGCTCAGGAGTTGGCTCAATTGGTTCAGGAATTGCCTCAGGAATTTGCTCAGGAAGAGTCCAATTATTTTCATTAGTCAACATATCATTCAATAGTAATTCAGCTTCATCGACTGTTCTTTCCCAGAAAACACAACCAGCACAACTATCCAAGTAGTCCTTGGAAGCATCGGTTAGTCCATTATAAAAGATATCAAGTATTTCATTTTTCTTGAGAGGATGATCAGGCAAAGCATTAAGTAACCGGAGAAGCCTCCCCCAAGCTTGTGGGAGACTCTCTTCTTTAGTTTGCACAAAATTATATATTTCCCGCAAGGTAGCTTGTTTCTTATGAGCAGGGAAATATTTAGCAGAGAAGTAATAAATCATATCCTTGGGACTACGCACACAACCAGGAGCAAGGTAATTATACCAAGTCTTAGCATCACCCTTTAACGAGAACGGAAATATCTTAAGGATATAAAAATAGCGAGATTTTTCATCATGAGTGAACAGGGTAGCTATATCATTTAACTTGGTCAGATGTGCCACAACAGTTTTAGATTCAAGGCCATAAAAAGGATCAGATTCAACTAGAGTAATAATCTTAGGATCAACAGAGAATTCATAATCCTTATCAGTAACACAAATAGGTGAAGTAGCAAAAGCAGGGTCAGGTTTCATTCTAGCATTAAGAGACTGCTGCTTCCATTTAGCTAATAATTTCTTAAGATCATATCTATCATTGCAAGCAAAGATAGCTCTAGCAGCTTATTCATTCATAACATAACCCTCAGGAACAACAGGCAATACATAATCATTGGGAGAACTTTCATCATCACTATCATCAATAATAGCATCTTCAGTAATTTCATTCTCCCTAACTCTAGCAAGTTGTTCATCAAGAAATTCACCTAATGGCAAAGTAGTATCACGCACAGAAGTAGTTTCATCATGCATAGCAGAAGCATCATCAATAACATGCGACATATCAGAATTCATAGCGGTAGCAAGTTTAGGTGTCGCAAGCTTACTCATAACAGAAGGAGAATCTAGTGCAGAGCTAGATGGCAGTTCCTTACCTCCCCTCGTAGTTGAGGGATAAATCTTGGTTTTAGCATCTTTCAAGTTCTTCATAGTGATCAACAGATATAAATCCCAAGTGACTCAGAGAATAGAGCTATGCTCCCCGGCAACGGCGCCAGAAATTAGTCTTGATAACCCACAAGTGTAGGGGATTGCAACAACTTTCGAGGGTAAAGTATTCAACCCAAATTTATTGATTCGACACAAGGGGAGCCAAAGAATATTCTTGAGTATTAGCAGTTGAGTTGTCAATTCAACCACACTTGGATAACTTAGTATCTGCAGCAAAGTATTTAGTAGCAAAGTTGTATGATAATAAAGGTAACAGTGGTAAAAGGTAAATATAGTAGTAGCAATGTTTTTGGGTTTTTGTAGTAGTTGTAACAGCAGCAACGGAAAAGTAAATAAGCGAAGAACAATATGTGAAAAGCTCGTAGGCAATGGATCAGTGATGGATAATTATGCCGGATGCGATTCCTCATGTAATAGTTATAACACAGGGTGACACAGAACTAGCTCCACTTCATCAATGTAATGTAGGCATGTATTCTGTAAATAGTCATACATGCTTATGGAAAAGAACTTGCATGACATCTTTTATCCTACCCTCCCGTGGCAGCGGGGTCCTAGTGGAAACTAAGGGATATTAAGGCCTCCTTTTAATAGAGAACCGGACCAAAGCATTAACACATAGTGAATACATGAACTCCTCAAACTATGGTCATCACCGAGAAGTATCTCGATTATTGTCACTTCGGGGTTGTCGGATCATAACACATAATAGGTGACTATAGACTTGCAAGATAGGATCCAGAATACACATATATTCATGAAAACATAATAGGTTCAGATCTGAAATCATGGGACTCGGGCCCTACTGACAAGCATTAAGCATAGCAAACTCATAGTAACATCAATCTCAGAACATAGTGGGTACTAGGGATCAAACCCTAATAAAACTAACTTGATTACATGGTAAATCTCATCCAACCCATCACCGTCCAGCAAGCCTACGATGGAATTACTCACGCACGGCGGTGAGCATCATGAAATTGGTGATGGAGGATGGTTGATGATGACGACGGTGATGAATCCCCCTCTCCGGAGCCCCGAACGGACTCCAGATCAGCCCTCCCGAGAAAAATTAGGGCTTAGCGGCGGCTCTGTGTCGTAAAACGCGATGAAACTTTCTCTCTGATTTTTTTCTCCCTGAGACGGAAGATATGGAGTTGGAGTTGAGGTTGGTGGAGGTCCAGGGGGCCCACGAGATAGGGGGCGCGCCCTATAGGGGGGGGGCCCTGTCTCGTGGACAGTGTGTGGCCCCCCTGGTGTATTTCTTTCGCCTAGAAATTCTTATTAATTCCAAAAAGTGCCTCCGTGGATTTTCAGGACATTCCGAGAACTTTTCTTTTCTACACATAAAACAGCGTCAGTCCGGGTTAGTTTCATTCAAATCATCCAAGTTAGTTTCATTCAAACAAGGGCAAAAGTGTTTGGAAAAGTAGATACGTTGGAGACGTATCAACTCCCTCAAGCAATTCAGTTGATAGACTGAAAGTGATAAAGAAAAACTTTTACAAACTCTGTTTGCTCTTGTTGTTATAAACATGCAAAGCCAGCATTCAGGTTTCAGCAAATATTATGAACTAACCATACTCACAATAGCACTTAGGTCTCACAATTACTCGTATCAATAACATAATCAGCTAGCGAGCCATAATAATAAAACTCGGATGACAACACTTTCTCAAAACAATCATAACAAGATATAACAAAATGGTATCTCGCTAACCCTTTCTAAGACCGCAAAACATAAATGCAGAGCACCTTTAAAGATCAAGGATTGACTAAACATTGTAATTCATGATAAAAGAGATCCAGTCAAGTCATACCCAATATGAACCAATAGTAATGAATGCAAATGACAGTGTGCTCTCCACCGGGTGCTTTTTAATAAGAAGGGTGATGACTCGACATAAAAGTAAATAGATAGGCCCTTCGCAGAGGGAAGCAGGGATTTGTAGAGGTGCCAGAGCTCGATTTTAAAACAGAGATTGAATAACATTTTGAGCGGCATACTTTTGCTGTCAACGCAACAACTATGAGATGGCTGTATCTTCCATACTAAATGCATTATAGGCAGTTCCCAAACAGAATGGTAAAGGTTTATACTCCCCAACCACCAACAAGCATCAATCCATGGCTTGCTCGAAACGACGAGCGCCTCCAACTAACAACAACCCAAGGGGAGTTCTGTTTAATTATTTTGATTTGCTTTGATCTTTTTGGATCATGGGACTGGGCATCCCGGTTACCAGCCCTTTCTCGTGAATGAGGAGTGGAGTACACTCCTCTTAAGAATAACCCATCTAGCATGGAACATGAGCTGCTCGAGCATACAAAACATAATTTCATTTGAAGGTTTGGAGTTTGGCACATACAAATTTACTTGGAACGGCAGGTAAATACCGCATATAGGAATGTATAGTGGACTCATATGGAACAACTTTGGGGTTTAAGGATTTTGGATGCACAAGCAGTATTCCCGCTTAGTACAGGTGAAAGCTAGCAAAAGACTGGGAAGCGACCAACTAAGAGAGCGACAACAATCATAAACATGCATTAAAATTAATTCACGCCGAATACAAGCATGAGTAGGATATAATCCACCTTGAACATAAATATCGTGAAGGCTATGTTGATTTGATTCAACTACATGCGTGAACATGTGCCAAGTCGAGTCACTCAATTCATTGAAAGGAGGATATCATCCCATCATACCACATCATAATCATTCTAATAGCATGTTGGCACACAAGGTAAACCATTATAACTCAAAGCTAATCAAGCATGGTACAAGCAACTATAATCTCTAAATGTCATCTATTATATAATTAAAACAGAAGTAAAATAAGACACCACGTTCTTCCACATAATCTCAAATAATATACATCGTTGATCAGTAATGTTTATGGCTGAGATTTGAAGATATTACGTTAGATGGAAAAAATTACAAAGTTATCTATATTGAACTGACACGTACAAGGTGCGTCAAATAAGTTGGAAAGAATAAAGGGAGATCGTGTGGTGATATATGGTCACGTGTAAAACTGTGACCGACTCAAGCATAGACACATATAGTTTCAGAAAAAAAAGGATAATCGTGATCTGATTGCATGTACGTGCAATGCAAGGAAAATAAAAGGTTGACTGTCTCTGACGTAAAAAAAAGGTTTACTGTCTCCAAATAAGGTAGTAGTACACTAATTCCTAATGGAGACAAGTTGTGTTTCTATAGGAGGTTGATTCAAATAAGGCAATGACATGAGAGAAGGTAATCCTGATCTGATTGCGGTCGATATGTAGCCTTGCAGTGTTTTACCCTCCCCATGCGTACGTCTCCGGAGCCTCTCCCTGTCTTGCGACCATCTAGGCATCTCGACCCGGTTATTCAGGAAAAAGAGAAACTAAAAATCTCTCAATCGATCCAATCTGCCATCTCCTCATCTCCCATTGATATATCCCATCTCCGTGGCATCATGGGCTGTCTGGCGTTGCCATCTTCTATGTCCTGAAGGTGCCCTTCACCCCCTATACGTGTTCTTCTCACCCCAACTCATATGAGGAGCAGTTTGGTTGATTCCGTGAGAGAAGAAGTCTTGAAACAATACGACGGGGATTTGGTGCTACTGCAGGGTGCCGCTTCTTTTCTTCATGCCATCAGCGCCTTGACTGTTCCTCATGCTGGAATTCATCTAGAAAAGAGGGTATGATCCAATCCATCTTCTCTAGCTGTGATCATATTCCTCTCCAAGACCATGGGAATCTTCAATATCAGGAGCTTTCAAGTTCTGGCCATGCAGGAATTCATCTAGTTGGCCAATAGATGAATTTACCTATGCATGATAGTTGATGCAACAGAGTGGTAGGGACGGATCATCTCCATCACCTTATCATGGTCCTATCCCCTCGCCCCTACCCCTCCACCTATGTAGATCAAAGAGGATGTGCAGAGCCACATGGGAAAAGAGTCCAACATGACACTGCCGTGGTCATCACTGCAATCTAGGATGAGCCACTGAAGTGTCCTGATGGCCATGGT
This sequence comes from Triticum aestivum, assembly GCF_018294505.1. NCBI lineage: Eukaryota > Viridiplantae > Streptophyta > Magnoliopsida > Poales > Poaceae > Triticum > Triticum aestivum. Next base: position 81,603,642 of record NC_057813.1, on the reverse strand, counting down.
TGATCCAGACTTAGGACGAGCCGGTGAGGTGTTCGGATGGTGTTTTAAATAGACTGTGATGCTTCGGTAACTTTGGTGCATTCCCCACTAGGGAACTAGATGATGCAAAGCACAGCGATTTACCTCTCCGATGCAAAGAACATGTTGTTGAGTTTGTCCTCGGTTCTGAAAATCCACAGGCAAGTAACCTTTCCTGAAATTCATTGAATGTGCCGATTATCTTCATACATATCGTGATATCAAGAAAAAAATACTATGAAATTAACATGTCTATCCATGAGCGTACTTCTCTAGATCCGTGATTGTATTGCAGTGGAAGTGCAACGGAGCAGATTCAGCTAGGATGGTCTTGATCCTATCAAACATAAAGCCAGCAATAGGGACTACTTAATGTAGGTTAACCAAAGAAATACAGTACACTACAACGTGATGCCATGTTACTTAACATCGGCTAGAAACCTGTGTGCGTGCAGCCTCAAGCCAAATCCAGTAGCGTAGCATGGGTCATGCTGGAAGAATATAGGGTGAACCTTTGTTGTTAAGGATTGCCAAGGAATAAAATACTGTTTTCCTATCTAAAGGATTTGGATGCTATATAGTTTTTTAATATTTCAAAACTCATAATTTTATGCATTGTACTAAATATCAAATTATTTGGCATTTTAGTAATAAACAAAGGTATACAATTCCTAGACTTATGATAGCTTCCTATACATATAAAATTTCCAGATACTGATGAACGAGTACTTGAGTTGTACAATTTCATGTCAACATGGTTCTTTTTATTGTATGGTGAACGTGAAACATAGCTGAGGTGGTGATCTTGCAGATAGATCCACCATTTTCATCGCTCCAAGCTACTACCGCATATAATCACTGTTTTGCATGCCTTATCCATGAAGGTGACGTGCTACTGTTTCATTTCCTGATTGGACATTTTGACTGTGCAATTAACATCAAGTAGCAGACGAAGAATTTATTTAATGATCTCAGGTTATTCTATAGTGGTTATATCAAGTCAGTTCTCTGTCGACTTTGCTTTTAGAAAATCCATTTGACCTCTACATCAATTAAATACATATTCTTTTTTGCAAGTCTTTATGCCGCCTCAGCTGTTTAATATAGGAGCTGATGTGCAGCGTGTCTCCGGGTGATGTACATGTTCAGAGTGTCTCCGGGTGATATACATGTTCGGAGCTATTCCTTTCTTACCACTAGATAGCCTTGGTTGATGTTCCTTCTTTCAGATTACAATGTTTTCTGACTACCCAGATGAGTTGGTTCAGAGGTCTACTATCATATCGATGTGTTCTCAGGTTCTATTCTGATTTGGTTGTTAGGTTCTCTAGGAAATGCATGAGGTTGTCAATTCCTACCCTTGAATTGCATAATGTTTCAGTGCTGATGTACAGCACATAAACATTCCGTAACTAACATACGTGATCATCACCTATGATAGATGGAAGGACAATGTGGTATGTATTTCTCTGAATGCACTAATGAAATGTACTGAGCTATTCCTACTGCGCTAATTGGTTCTTTATTTGCTAAGGAAAGAAAAAAATAAAGGATTCTGATTTTTATCTAACTCGAGCATTCATCATATTTGTTCCGCCAGATTAAACAGTGCCAATTCCACATCAGAACCATGGCCAGTTCGGTATCGTTGTTGATGTTCTTTCCTACCAGTTTATTACGGAGCCATATAGATATACATACGTATTTTGTTTTGTAATATGAGTATTCAAAGAACTATTTCAACTGTGTTGACTTCTACTGTATTATATTCATCACCAGTTCAACTGATAGTTTTTTTTTATAATTATACGAGGTGGTAAGTAGTGCTCTACTGAACTATAGTAATTTATGGGGTTATTATAAACAACAAGAAGCTCATGCTCCGTTTGATGATATTCTAACAAGGAGGATCAATAAACATACAGTTGAACAGAAAAATTATAACACAATGTATATGATTAACTTATTGCCTTATAACTAATATATATTTCCCCTATTGAATAGAAACTTTTAAGCAAACAACCGAAACTGGCGTCATAAATATACGCGAGAACAATCTTGATGGTACGTTGCCTTCACAGATTATTCCAGTTTAACATAAGCCCCATGGATGCCTATTGAGTATCGATGCCACTGTAATCTGCAACGATGCCAATCTGTTTTTTAATAACGTAATGGAAGTTAGAAACACTCAAGCGTCACTGATTATTATGTCATGCAAATTGATTGTTGATTGCTATGTCACTAATTCCCACTATTTTATTTTATAAATAAAATGTTAAATAAAAAATTACTTCTTATGTGGGTTAAATTTATATTAACCAAAAAAAGTAAAATTCTATTTAAAAGTTTGTTCCTTTCTACGTGGTCGATATTTTAAACTCTTGACCATTAGTAATGTATATAAAGATACATGGATTGAGCCAACAAACCGGAAATTGGAATAAAATAAAATAAATATATAGACAAACACAACAAATCTAGCCGCGCAAATGCGCGGTAACACTTCTAGTTGCAAATATGTTTACTTCATAATAAGCTGACTCAGGAATGATGAACTCATCATATTTACAAAAACAAGAGAGGTCGAGTTCATACCAGCTTCTCTCATCCCAATAAGTCCATCATATGTCGTCATTATTGCCTTTCACTTGCACGACCAAACGTTGTGTATAATAATAAGAGTGCACGTGCATTGGACTAAGCTGGAACCTGCAAGCATTCAACTTAAAAGAGAAGACAAGTAATATGGGCTCTAAGTTAAATAAATAATCATGCATATGAGAGCCACTAAACATTTTCAATATGGTCTTCTTGACCCCCAATTGAAAGAAAAGAAAATAAAACTATTTACACAGGAAAGCTCCCAACAAGAAAGAAGAAGAACTAGAAATCTTTTTGGGTTTTCATTTTAATTTCTACTACAAGCATGGAAATTAAGCTAACTATTTTTTTTTGATTTTTCTCAAGGTTTATCAAACACACAAGAAGAAAACTAGAAAAAGGAATTTAAACTAACATGGATAATACAATGAAAGAGTATGAGCACTGGCAACTAGTGTGTGAACATGAATGTAAAGTCGGTCTCCCCCAAGCTTAGGCTTTTGGCCTAAGTTGCTCTAATACTAGGGACCGCCTGGTTGATATCCATAAATGAAACCGGGGTCGTACTGAGATGCAGCGGCAACCGCCTCCTGAGCTGCAGCGTGTTGGCGAGCTGCCTCCGCTCTCCTCTCGTGTTCAGCTGCTTTCTCCCTGGTGACAACATATCTTCCTTTTGCCTGATAATCAAAAAGGTAGGGAGCAGGAAGAGTAACATGGACGATGTTGCGTCTGTCATAGGTTAGTCAATATTGGAGGAATTGTTCATTTCTCCCAAGAAATTGATGACTGACCTAGCTTCATAATCCAAATAAACAGGAGGTATTATCATATCTCCCTCTCGTGGGGCTATACCAAGGTAATTATCCACATGGGTTGCATAAATTCCTCCAAATAAATTTCCCTTTCTACTATCATTCTGCAGCCTACGTGCAACTATTGCCCCCAAGTTATAACCTTTATAACCTAACACAACACTCTTGAGGATACTCAAATCAGGGACACACATGTGACATGCTTCATCCTTACCATTAATACATCTACTGATGAAGAGAGCAAAATAATGTATAGCATGAAAATGAATGCTCCCTATGGTAGCTTGTGCTATGTCCCTAGATTCTCTCACAGTAATACTTACTTACTTACGAAGCCTTTTATCCCAAACAAGTTGGGGTAGGCTAGATATAAAACCCTTTCACGAGGACTTCCCAGGAGGTCACCCATCCTAGTACTACTCTCGCCCAAATGGGTTTCATACCCAAAAGACTGGCTAGTTTTTACGTTGGCTCGCCAAGCCTATCACAACCCTTAGATATGAAACCCTTTCACGAGGACTTCCTAGGAGGTCACCCATCCTAGTACTATTCTCGCTCAAATGGGTTTCATACCTATGGGACTGGCTAGTTTTTACGTTGGCTCGCCAAGCCTATCACAACCCTCCTCCTTTACCCGGGCTTGGGACCGGCTATGCCTCAGTAATACTAGCAAGAAAATTTCTAAATTCAGATTTGTGAGGATCATTAATATTACCCCACTACGGGAATTTGCAAGCAGTTGTGAAATCCTCTAAATCCATGGTATAAGATGTATCATAAATATCAAATATGACACTATGGGAATTACGTATATAGTTATATTTAAACCTCCGCACAAAGGAATCGGTCAATTGATAGTACTGAGGACACTTATCTTGTAAGAAGTCCTCCAGCTCAGCATTACGCACATATGCGTCAAATTCCTCCTTAAAGCCCGCTTTGACCATAAAATCATCGGATGGCCACTCACAAGCTCGTACATTCGCGTTCCTCGGCAATTCAACATCTTGCTCACGTATAGCAATCCTGGACCCTTTCTTCGCTGACAAACCACCTTTGTACATTCTGCTAAGCTTATTTCTTTTTTTGAAATAATTCTGAAATTTTAGTAACTTCAAAATAAAAGTGAATAAAACATAACAAGAATGGCAACAACTACTCCTACAAGTGCCTAGGTCCAAGTCCACTGGCTAACTCTACAAACACAGTATCACCTGCTCCACTAGCTGCAGCATCCGCTTCAACTGTACCAGCATCTCAACCAGTTACTCGTTTGTTTGCTCCGGAACTGGCCAGTTCCCAAGCCGCCTTCACACCTAACACTCTGAAGCACTACTGACACAACAGGACTTGGCAAGATGAGATGAACCTCATGAGCATCAACACCAAGACGGTACCTGACCGAGTCAAGTTGTAGTTGCATGCTCCTTTATATGTACTCACACAGTTTGATATATACTAACACTTTTCATATTCGTTGTTGAACTAGCACCATGGCGCAAGCGGAAACAGACATCAGGGATAATGCTTGACAGATTAACAAAATCTAAAGGAGAAGAATGGAGATCCATTTTGAGGCAGGTTTAAAAAGGCCACGTGATGCTACAGAGTCAGCCAAGTTAGTATCAGAGGCAGCCGTTGCCGTTAGGTGTCATGCACGTATCCTCCCAACGTGGATCTAGTACAGGAATGAGAAAGACAATACCCAGTTTAACACCTTCCTTGACCATTTATCCGTAAGTAATGTTATTCATCGCAATTAGTAATATTATCTTGCTCTGTCCCATACTTTCTAGCTTCCTCCTAATAAGACTCACATTCTTTTTTCAACAGATGAGGTTCAAGTTGGATCCGAAAGATGATGCAACTAAACAAGCATGCACTCATGTTTTTCAGTATGCTTTGCGACAGTATCGGTACCACCTTAGAAAATCTCACTTTGAAGGTAAGGCTAACAATGAAATCACCCAAACATCTCCAGTGGAATATATTACAGATGAAGGCTGGACAACCCTCGTTAAACACTGGTCTGATCCAAAGTATTAGGTAGGCTATATGTATTTGATCAGACCACATATTGAACTTGTATTTATGTATGTGCCTTACAAGTGTATCTTGTTCTAGGCTAACTGTTTGAAGAACAAAACCAACCGTTCTAAAGTGAAATTCCAACAGACAACAGGATCTCGTAGCTATATTGCACACTACGAGGCTCTTGTAAATAGCTGCTACTTCCTTCTTTTTTGTGTGCCATATTATCGTATCTATATTGACTTGTTCCAAATACAGAGGAAAGCCCGTGCGGACCAAAAAGAACCTAAATCGAATGCAGTGCAAATCTTCAAGGATTGCCACACTAGCAAGATGAAGGGCATGAGCACACCAGTTCAAGCCGCTGTTGTAAGTCCTTACTCCTCCTGCCTTGAACTGATTGGTACTGCGATGTGTTTATTTAACTACTTGGTTTGCAGCCAATGTTAGTTACTCTGTTCACTTTTATACACAGTTGTCTTAACGTATCATTTCACCTTACATGGTTTAAAAGAGATGAAGGATATTCTGTTGGTCTTGATCTGTAATCTAGTTGTTATGTTCATGTGCGCACACAATGATAAAATAGCCTGTTTTTTTATATCTGTTTGCCCATGATATGAATGATGTCATACTATGTTCATCCTACTTTAAACCATGTCTCTTTATCTTTAGATGTCAACGAATGTGAGGAAATAGACAATACAGTAGGCATGCTACATGGACATATGTTCCGAAAGTGATTTTATTATGTAGTTGGCACTACAATACATGCTAATGTATTACAGTAGTTCACCAAAATAAGTTATGTATAAACGTTTAACCTACTTTGTTTGTTTTTATCTCATTAGTAAATTATCTGGTACACTAATCAACAAGTTCAAACTTTCAGGAAGCTATGGAACAAATGATTGAACAGCCACAACCACCTGAAGGTGACGAGGCTACTACAAGCACAATGTCACCTCTTGCTGCATGCGTTAGTATCTCTCCAGTAACAGTGCAAAAAGCACCTTCCTGCGTAATTCTGGGTTGGTTGTCAAGGTAACCTCGTCCAAATCGCCTTCTGAACAAAATGTTCCTGCTAGACAGAGTGATATATCTGTGCTCTAGACATAAGTCCAATCCCTAATGGACGTTGTTTCGGAAACAAGAATAGTGGTTGAGAAATGTCGTCAAGATATGAATGGTTCTGAAACCGGATATCACACATTCGCTTTGTTGTTCAAGAGCAATGGCGGAAAAAAGGTGGAGATCGTGCTGCTCCATCAGATTCTACAGCCTGAAACATTAGCACTCAGGTCAAATGATCTGTGCTTCTATACATCTGATGGTGCTTTTATTTGGAAGGACTGTTAACTTTATGCCAACAGGCCTTTTGTTGTATGGTCGGAATATACTTTGTTGTGATACAACATTTATGATCCTGCCACAGGCTGCAGTAATTACGACGCTATTTTTGTATAGTGTAGGTTTATCATAGTAATGTATTCGGCCGAAAGCTTCGTAGGATCCCAACATGCCAACATTCATCGGGCCCGTTCCAATTCGGCTAAAAACGATTACGGGCCGAAATTGGCATGTAGCCCACTAAAAATATCTAGGCCTAAGTCAGCATAAGCTTTCATATTTTTCTAGTAGGCCTGTGCCCATAGTGGGCCTTTAACAGGCCTAAACATAATTTGGGACCTCAGTAAAATTAGGCCGTTTACAGATGTAAATATCTCGAGCCCATAAAAAACATGGGCCTTTAATAGACCGAAAGTGAGATTGGGCCCTGATTGTGCCAAATAACCCACTGGACTTAGCAGGCCGAAATGGTGGCCCATTTATGATGCAGATCTTTGACAGGCCGAAATTTGGACGGGCCGTAAATGCACCGACCTAATACACGGGCCTTTAATGGGCCGGAACTTCGGTCGGGCTAGATTATCGTCAATTTTATATGGGCCATTAATGGGCCCGATATGACATTGGGCCACATATAGCCCATGGTTTACGTCCGGCGTTAATAGGCCGGAAATGACAACAGGCCGAAAGTGGCCCAAATCAATAGTGGGCCTCTAACAGGCCGAATGTCAGACATGGTCGAATATGACCCAAATCCTTTACGGTCATTCATGGGCCGAAAGTTTTCATGGCCTGTAAATGGGCCCAAATGAAGCCGGATTTTTAACAGTCCGGAAATACACCGGGCCGTAATTCGGCCCAATTACTTAGCGGACAGTTAACGGGCCAGAAGTGACCATGGGCCACATTGATGACAAGTTTAGGACAGGCCGTTGATGGGCCGATTTTATAGAGAATGTTGGGCCTTTAGCTAGGCCGGCCTATTATGGTCTGCAGAATCTTGTGGGCCTTTAGCTGGGCCGGCCCATTGTGGACCGCAAAATCTTGTGGGCCTGTAGCTGGGCCGGCCCATTATGGTCTGCAGATTCGTGTGGGCCTTTAGCTGGGCCGGCCCATTATGGTCCGCTAAATTTTGTGGACCTTTAGCTAGGCCGGCCCATTATGGCCCGCTAAATCTTATGGGCCTTCGGTTGGGCCGGCCCATTTAAACTTTGTGGGCCACTTTTGGGCCGGTCCACGTGTCAACATATCATAGGCCCATCTCGACCGTTGGATGAGTGACACCTGTGCCAACGTGGAGCTGACGCGTGGATCCGCCAGCCAATGAGAATTTTACACGTGGAAAATCGGCATTGGTCGTGGCTGTTAACGGGTTATCGGATCCAAAATCCGAACCGATAGCTTAACGGCGTTCCGTTACGGTGGATGCCACGTGTCGGTCACCCTTGACGAAAGCACTTCTGTGACGCGTGATTTATCGTCATGGAAGTGGACACTTCCGTGATGATAATTTTGGTAATGTCATGGAACACTTCTACGACAGCACAGGTATGACTATCTTGATTCTGTCATAAATTTGTCATGGATGTACATGCATGACAGAAAACGCGACCTACTGTGACAAACACGTATCATCACGGGAGTGTATTTTTTTGTAGTGTATATAGGCGAAGGAAGTCGGTCAGGGGAGCCACGAGGGGCCCACAAGGCAGGGGGCACCCCCCCTAGGGAGTGTCTTGCACCCTCGTGGTCGCCTCGACTGCTTCTTGACATCCACTCCAAGTCTCCTGGATTGCGTTTGTTCAAAAAAGATCTCTCCCGAAGGTTTCATTCCGTTTGGACTCCGTTTGATATTCCTTTTCTGCGAAACACTGAAATAGGTAAAAAAAATAGCAATTCGGGCTGGGCCGCCGGTTAGTAGGTTAGTCCCAAAAATGGTACAAAAGTGTATAGTAAAGCCCATAAATATCCAAAACGGGTAATATAATAGCATGGAACAATAAAAAATTATAGATATGTTGGAGACGTATCATGTAGCCCCCAAGAATTGGGTTGGGCAACATGGCCGACCCTAGGACCGTACCTCCTCGGGAACTAGTTCAACTGTCATCTATGTTTTGACCATACCGAGGTGGAGTTCAGCAGGAAATATGCCAAACTGTAGTTTTAGAAAAGAGTTTCACGCCGAACACCTCAACCAAGAGAATGTCCTGCTTCCTAAAACGAAAACATAAAATAGTTGAAAGATATTATAAGCTCAAAAGACCAAAAAACAAGCGTAAAAAACTTTACGTCTAGATTGAATCAAGCTGTTTTGGTGCTAATATGTAATTGGTGTTAAAATTGTACTTCCGTCATGCTTTGACATGACACATCCGATCTCTAGACTTCAAGTGGTTCAGCCTTTGGCTTCAGCCTCTCTATCCCGAAGGCAGAGTGTTTCTCAGACCAGCTTAGCAAACTAAACGTGAGCAGCTTGATACTTTCCAGCATATCTATAATTTTTGATTGTTCCATGCTATTATATTATCCATCTTGGATGTTTTATAAGCATTTATATGATATTTTATATGATTTTTGGGACTAACCTATTAACCTAGAGCTCAGTGCCAGTTCTTGTTTTTTCCTTGTTTTTGAGTTCCGCAGAAAAGGAATATCAAACGGAGTCCAATTGCCATGAAAATTTACGGAGATTATTTTTGGACTAGAAGAAGACCACGGAGCATTGGAGATGGAACAAACGAGTCCCGAGGCCACCACGAGGGTGGAGGGCGCGCCCCCTACCTCGTGGCTGCCTCATGGACCCTGCCTGACTTGTTCCTGATGCCAACACCTCTTATATATTCCCAAACTTCCATAACAGAACCAAGATCGGGAGTTTCGCCGCCGCAAGCCTCTATAGCCACCAAAAACCAATTGGGACCCTATTCCGGCACCCCGCCGGAGGGGGAATCCATCATCGGTGGCCATATTCATCATCTCGACGCTCTCCATGACGAGGAGGGAGTAGTTCACCCTGGGGCTGAGGGTATGTACCAGTAGCTATGTGTTTGATCTCTCTCTCTCTCTCTGTCTCTCTCTCTCTCGTGTTCTTGATTTGGTACGATCTTGATGTACTGCGAGCTTTGCTACTGTAGTTGGATCTTATGATGTTTCTCCCCCTCTACCTTCTTGTAATGGATTGAGTTTTCCCTTTGAAGTTATCTTATCGGATTGAGTCTTTAAGGATTTGAGAACACTTGATGTATGTCTTGCATGTGCTTATCTGTGGTGACAATGGGATATTCACATGATCTACTTGATGTATGTTTCGGTGATCAACTTGCGGGTTCTGTGACCTTGTGAACTTATGCATAGGGGTTGGCACACATTTTCATCTTGACTCTCCGGTAGAAACTTTGGGGCACTCTTTGAAGTTCTTTGTGTTGGTTTGAATAGATGAATATGAGATTGTGTGATGCATATCATATAATCAAACCTCTGGATACTTGTGGTGACATTGTGTAAGTGCATCTAGTGCCACCCCTAGTTGGTTTTGGAGTATTGACGACAAACCTGGTTGAGGGACTAATGTGTTTGTGAGAATTGCAGGATAACACAGGTTGTAGTCCCTCATTGATTCGGCTTACCTACCGGATATGACCCCTAAAAATGTGTGAAGACATTGAAGACAATGGTGGTCTGTGAAGCTAATCACGTTGAAGACTATGACATGAGAAGACAATGTCTGAAGACTATGGAGCGCGAAGACTTAGTCGTTTCGCTGTTTCTTTTCTTCTTTGTTGAGTCATAGGAACCACCGTACTGTTAAGTGGGGTCCAAGTGAACAAAGTCAGAGTGACTGAAGTGATGCTCAACTAAATCCTATGTCTTCGAGCGAAGACAATGAGTGCAAATCTTATCCAGAGTTGGATGAGTCAGCTTTACTTGTAGCCCAAGTCAAGCTGCCGTGTGTGTTTGAAATCTGACCGTTGCGACACGTGTCAGTTCCTTAGTGACCCAGGGTTATTTCGGACAAATCAGGTCAGGTTGCCCCGTGGCTATAAATAGCCCACCCCCTACACCATAAATTGGTGGCTGCTCAGAGTTAGTATACGGCTTTTGTCGTTTGAGAGCAACCCACCTCCGAAGCTTTTGAGAGAGAATCCTTGCAAGGACAAAGCCCAAACCACCCAGAGCCCAAAGAGTGTTTTGGCATCACTGAAGTGTTTCTATCTGCGTGATCTGAAGACTTATTTCACTTGAGGACTGTGAAACCTCCAGCCGGTTAGGCGTCACGTTTTGAGCATCCAAGAGTCATTGTGCATTGCCGGTGAACGAAGTCTGTGAAGGTTTGGGAGTCTACCTTGAAGACTTACAAGAGTGATTGGGCGGGGACTGAGAGTCCTTAGCTCAAGGGGAATAAGGTGAAGACGCGGTCTTCTGAGTTAAATCTCAGCCTCCCTAACCAAACGTACAGTTGTCACATCAACTGGAACTGGTCGAACAAACCACTGTCTTCCTGAAGCTACTGGTTCTATCTCTCACTTCTCTTTACTTACAGTTTGTCTTCATGAAGTCATTGCCTGCTTGCATAATCTGTTTGACTTCACTGTGTGACTACTTGTCTTAATTGGCTTCATACTATCTTCCACCCTGATCTTTTCTACCTAGCTGCTAATAGTCTTCGTGCTTTCACTTCATTGAATACTTGACTATGGCTTGTCTAGTGTAGTCTACCTTCCGCTGCATACGAATAGTGTTGGTTCTACTGTTTGTTTTTGAAACTCCCATGTTTTGAAGACTTTCATGAAAATCGCCTATTCACCCCCCTCTAGTCGATAACTAGCCCTTTCACATTGGAGTATCTAGGTGACATTAGGGTTTTGGTTGATGTGTGTCTTGAGGTGTTATTTTACTATGAACTCTAGGGATGTTTGTGACACTTATAGGAATAGCCCAATGATTTGATCGGAAAGAATAACTTTGAGGTGGTTTCGTACCCTAGAATAATCTCTTCGTTTGTTCTATGCTATTAGTGACTTTGGAGTGACTCTTTGTTCCATGTTGAGGGATTGTTATATGATCTAATTATGTTATCAATGTTGAGAGAACTAGCACTAGTGAAAGTATGAACCCTAGGCCTTGTTTCAAAGCATTGCAATACCATTTTTGCTAACTTTTGTTACTTGCTACCTTGCTGTTTTTACAATTACAGATTACAAAAACCTATATCTACCATCCATATTACACTCGTGTCACCATCTCTTCGCCGAACAAGTGCAACTATACAATTTACCATTGTATTGTGTGTGTTGGGGACACAAGAGACTCTTTGTTATTTAGTTGCAGGGTTGTTTGAGAGAGACCATCTTCATCCTACGCCTCCCACGGATTGATAAACCTCAGGTCATCCACTCGAGGGAATTTTACTACTGTCCTACAAACCTCTACACTTGGAGGCCAAACAACATCTACAAGAAGAAGGTTGTGTAGTAGACATCAAGCTCTTTTCTGGCGCCGTTGTCGGGGATGTTAGTGATTGAAGGTATATCTTTAGATCTTGCAATCGAATCTTTTAGTTTCTTGTTTTATCACTAGTTTAGTCTATCAAAGAAAACTACAGAAAAATGGAATTGAGGTCGCCTCATATGCTTCATCTTTCTAATATCTTTCGTGAAAATGGTGGAAAGGAAAATTGTGCCAAAGTGTTAGAAGAAGAATGCAATAGAATGTTTGGCACTAAATCTTTGTATGATGAGAATGATTGCAATGTTTTTAGTATGAATTCCTTGAATATCCTTGATGCTAATGATATGAAAAGCCACAAGCTTGGGGATGCTATGATTTAAGAAGATGATATTTTTTGTCCCCAAAGTTTTGATGAGCAAATTTATTATGATGAAAGCATGCCTCCTATCTATGATGATTATTGTGATGACACGTATGCTATAAAGAGTAATGATATCCATGAAACTTGTCATCATGATTTTAATGCTCAAATTGATTATGTGAATAAAGTATCACATGATAGTTATTTTGTTGAGTTTGCTCCCACTACTATTCATGAGAAGAAATTTGCTTATATGGAGAGTAATACAATTTCTATGCTTGTGCATCATGAAAATAATGCTTCATGTGATGGTTATATTGTTGAATTCATTCATGATGCTATTGAAAATTATTATGAGGGGGGAATATATGCTTGTAGGAATTGCAATAATATCAAGTTTCCTCTCTATGTGTTGAAGATCTTGAAGTTATTTTTGTTTTGCCTTCCTATGCTAGTTGATTCTTGTTCCAATAAGTTGTTTGCTCATAAAATCCCTATGCATAGGAAGTGGGTTATACTTAAATGTTCTAGTCATATTCTTCATGATGCTCCCATTATGTTTCAATTCTTATCTTTCATGTGAGCATCATTGACATCATCATGCCTAGCTTAAAAGGCATTAAAGAAAAGCGCTTGTTGGGAGACAACCCAATATTTATCCCTACTGTTTTTGTGTGTTCACATGATTATGCTACTGTAGTAATCATGCTTTATAGCTTTTGTTTCAATAAAGTGCCAAGTAAAGCCTTTGGGATAGTATGGATGATAGTTGACTTGATTCTGTGCAAAAACAGAAACTTTTGTGCTCAGCGCAGGAAATTTGAAAATTCACTGGAACATGATTTTGATCTGAATTTTTTACACAAGATTTATATACAAATTGCCAAGATTGTCCTAAGTTTTCAGAATTTTTTGGAGTTACATAAGTATGGAAAGTTTCCAGATTACTACAGACTATTCTGTTTTTGACAGATTCTGTTTTCTATGTGTTGTTTGCTTATTTTGATGAACCTATTAGTAGTATTGGAGGGTATGAACCATGGAAAAGTTGTAATACAGTAGATATAACACAAATATGAATTTAGAATGAGTTCACAACAGTACCTAAGTGGTGATTTTATTTTCTTATACTAACGGAGCTCATAAGATTTTCTGTTGAGTTTTGTGTTGTGAAGTTTTCAAGTTTTGGGTAAAGTTTCGATGGACTAGGAATAAGGAGTGGAAAGAGCCTAAGCTTGGGGATTCCAAAGGCACCCCAAGGTAATATTCAAGGACAACCAAGAGCCTAAGCTTGGGGATGCCCCGGATGGCATCCCCTCTTTCGTCTTCGTCTATCGGTAAATTTACTTCAGGCTATATTTTTATTCACCACATGATATGTGTTTTTCTCGGAGCGTCATTTTCTTTTGTTTTTATTTGCTTGCTGCTATTCATAGACATGTTTTATATCTTTTAGTTCAATAAAAAAAAGTCAAGTATAGCCTCTACCATGCTTATGTTACAAGTCTATACGTTGCTGTTTTGAAAACAGAAAGTTTGCTGTTGTGTTTTGAATATTCGTGAATAGTTAGGACATGATAAAATCTTGAAATTTTGACACAACGAGTAACAAAAAAAATTCTACAGTTGGTAATTTTTTAGAATTTTTAGAGTTAGGTAAGTATGATTCCTCTTGCATTCTTTACAGACTGTCCTGTTTAGACAGATTGATGTTATGTTTGCATTGTTTGCATATGTTTGCTTGTTTAATGATTCTATTTGAGGATAGGAGTGTTAAATATGCAGAGGCATTTAGTAGGAAAATTCAAATAATAATTTTAGTGATTTTCTACAGTAGATAATGATAAGGTTATTGTGTTGATTTATACTAACTTATCTCACGAGTTCTTGTTGAGTTTTGTGTGGATGAAGTTTTTAAGATTTAGGGAAACCGTGATATAAAAGGAATTAAGGAGACACAAAAGCTTAAGATTGGGTATTCCCAAGGCATCCCTAATTAATATTTCAAGAAGTCTCAAGCATCTAAGCTTGGGGATGCCCCGGTTGGCATCCCACCTTTCTTCTTCAACAACTATCGGTCAGTTTTGATTGAGCCTAAGTTTTTGCTTCTTCACATGATATGTGCTATTCTTGCAATGTCATTCTATTTTGTTTTGCTTGCTTTTCAATAATATCCCGAGATCTGAACTTCTTAAATGTTAGGGAGTCTTCACATAGTTACATAATTATTCGACGACTCATTGATCTTCACTTATATCTTTTGGAGTAGTTTGTCATTTGCTCTAGTGCTTCACTTATATGTTTTTAGAGCACGATGGTGCTTCACTTATATTATTTTGAGAGTCTTAAACAACATGGTAATTTGCTTTGATTATGAATTTAGTCCTAATATGATGGGCATCCAAGAGGGATATAATAAAAACTTTCATATAAAGTGCATTGAATACTAAGAGAAGTTTGATTCCTTATGATTGTTTTGAGATATAAAGATGGTGATATTAGGGTCATGCTAGTGATTAATTATGGATTGTACAAATACTTGAGTTAAAGTTTGTTATTCCCGTAGCATGCACGTATGGTGAACCGTTATGTGATGAAGTCGGAGCATGATTTATTTATTGATTGTCTTCCTTACGAGTGGCAGTCGGGGATAGGCGGTCGTCTTTTCCTACCAATCTATCCCCCTAGGAGCATGCACGTAGTGCTTGGTGTTGATGACTAATAGATTTTTGCAATAAGTATGTGAGTTCTTTATGACTAATGTTGAGTCCATGGATTATACGCACTCTCACCCTTCCACCATTGCTAGCCTCTCTAGTATCGCGCAACTTTCGCCGATACCATACACCCACCATATACCTTCCTCAAAATAGCCACCATACCTACCTATTATGGCATTTCCATAGCCATTCCGAGATATATTGCCATGCAACTTTCCACCGTTCCGTTTGTTATGACACGCTTCATCATTGTCATATTGCTTTGCATGATCTTGTAGTTGACATAGTATTTGTGGCAAAGCCACCTTTCATAATGCTTTCATACATGTCACTCTTGATTCATTGCACATCCCGGTACACCGCCGGAGGCATTCACATAGAGTCATATTTTGTTCTAAGCATTGAATTGTAATTTTTCGAGTTGTAAGTAAATAAAAGTGTGATGATCATCATTATTAGAGCATTGTCCCATGTGAGGAAAGGATGATGGAGGCTACGATTCCCCCACAAGTCGGGATGAGACTCCGGACGAAAAATAGAAGGGGGGGGATAAAAAAAGAGGCCAAAAAGCCAAGAAAAAAAGGGAGAAAAAAGGAAAAAAATAAAAAAAGGAAAAAAGGAAAAAAGAAAAAAATGAGAGAAAAAGAGAGAAGGGGCAATGTTACTATCTTTTTTCCACACTTGTGCTTCAAAGTAGCACCATGATCTTCATGATAGAGTGTCTCCTATTTTGTCACTTTCATATACTAGTGGGAGTTTTTCATTATAGAACTTGGCTTATATATTCCAATGATGGGCTTCCTCAAATTGCCCGAGGTCTTGGTGAGCAAGCAAGGTGGATGCACACACACGTAGTTTCTTTTTGAGCTTTCATACACTTACAGCTCTAGTGCATCCGTTGCATGGCAATCCCTACTCACTCACATTGATATCTATTGATGGGCATCTCCATAGCCCGTTGATACGCCTAGTTGATGTGAGACTATCTCCTTTTTTTCTCCACAACTACCACATTATATTCCACCTATAGTGCTATGTCCATGGCCCACACTCATGTATTGCATGAAAGTTGAAAAGGTTTGAGAACATCAAAAGTATGAAACAATTGCTTGGCTTGTCATCGGGGTTATGCATGATTTAATTTTTTTTGTGATGAAGATGGAGCATAGCCAGACTATATGATTTTGTAGGGATAGCTTTCTTTGGCCATGTTATTTTGAGAAGACATGATTGCTTTATTAGTATGCTTGAAGTATTATCGTTTTTGTGTCAATAATACACTTTTGTTTTGAATCTTATGGATCTGAATATTCTTGCCATAATAGAGAAGATTTAATTGATAAATATGTTAGGTAGCATTCCACATCAAAAATTCTGTTTTTATCATTTACCTACTCGAGGACGAGCATGAATTAAACTTGGGGATGCTTGATACATCTCCAACGTATCTATAATTTTTTATTGTTCCATGCTATTATATTATCCATCTTGGATGTTTTTATGCATTTATGTGCTATTTTATATGATTTTTTGGACCAACCTATTAACCTAGAGCCCAGTGCCAGTTTCTGTTTTTTCCTTGTTTTTGAGTTTCACAGAAAAGGAATATCAAAAGGAGTCCAATTGACCTGAAAATGTACGGAGCATCAGAGATGGACCAGAAGAGTCCCAAGGCCACCACGAGGGTGGAGGGCGTGCCCTACCCCCTTGGGCGCGGCCCCCTACCTCGTGGCTGCCTCGTGGACCCCCCTGACTTGTTCCCGACGCCAAAACCTTTTATATATATCCCCAAACTTCTAGAACAGAACCAAGATCGGGAGTACCACCACCGCAAGCCTCTGTAGCCACCAAAAACTAATTGGGACCCTGTTCCGGCACCCTGCCGAAGGGGGAATCCATCACCGGTGGCCATATTCATCATCCCGGCGCTCTCCATGACGATGAGGGAGTAGTTCACCCTCGATGCTGAGGGTATGTACCAGTAGCTATGTGTTTGATCTCTCTCTCTCTCTCTCTCTCGTGTTCTTGATTTGGCACGATCTTAATGTACCGCGAGCTTTGGTACTATAGTTGGATCTTATGATGTTTCTCCCCCTCTACCTTCTTGTAATGGAATGAGTTTTCCCTTTGAAGTTATCTTATCGGGTTGAGTCTTTAAGGATTTGAGAACACTTGATGTATGTCTTGCATGTGCTTATCTGTGGTGACAATGGGATATTCACGTGATCTACTTGATGTATGTTTTGGTGATCAACTTGCGGGTTCTGTGACCTTGTGAACTTATGCATATGGGTTGGCACTGATGACCCACAAGTGTAGGGGATCTATCGTAGTCCTTTCGATAATTAAGAGTGTCGAACCCAACGAGGAGCAGAAGGAAATGATAAGCGGTTTTCAGTAAGGTTTTCTCTGCAAGCACTAAAATTGTAAGTAATAGATAGTTTTGTGATAAGATAAATTGTAACGAGTAACAAGCATAAAAGTAAAGAAGGTGAAGCAAGGTGGCCCAATCCTGTTTGTAGCAAAGGATAAGCCTGGACAATTTCTTATAATGAGAAAAGCGCTCCCGAGGACACATGGGAATTATCGTCAAGCTAGTTTCATCACGTTCATATGATTCGTGTTCGGTACTTTGATAATTTGATATGTGGCTGGACCGGTGCTTGGGTACTGCCCTTACTTGGACAAGCATCCCACTTATGATTAACCCCTATTACAAGCATCCACAACTACAACAAAAGTATTAAGGTAAACCTAACCACAACAATAAACATATGGATCCAAATCAGCCCCTAACGAAGCAACACATAAACTAGGGTTTAAGCTTTTGTCACTCTAGCAACCCATCATCTACTTATTACTTCCCAATGCCTTCCTCTAGGCCCAATAATGGTGAAGTGTCATGTAGTCGATGGTCACATAACACCACTAGAGGAAAGACAACATACATCTCATCAAAATATCAAACGAATACCAAATTCACATGACTACTAATAGCAAGACTTCACCCATGTCCTCAGGAACAAACGTAACTACTCACAAAGCATATTCATGTTCATAATCAGAGGTGTAATAATATGCATTAAGGATCTGAACATATGATCTTCCACCAAGTAAACCAATAAGTATCAACTAAAAGGAGTAATCAACACTACTAGCAACCCACGGGTACCAATTTGTGGTTCTGGATACAGGATTGGATACAAGAGAAGAACTAGGGTTTGGGAGGAGATGGTGCTGGTGAAGATGTTGATGGAGATTGACCCTCTCCCGGTGGGAGGATCGTTGGTGATGACGATGGTGATGATTTTCCCCTCCCGGAGGGAAGTATCCCCGGCAGAACAGCTCTGCCGGAGCTCTAGATTGGTTCCGCTCGTGGAGGAGGAGTTTCGTCCCGTACGCTTGCACATGATTTTTTCCAAGGTAAAAGCCTTCATATAGTGGAAGATGGACATCGGGCGGCCACCAGCAAGCCCAGGAGACAGGGGCGCGCCCAGTAGGGGTGGGCACGCCCCCCACCCTCCTGGCCAGGCTGTGGGCCCCCTGAGGTGTTTCTTTCACTCAATAATTCTTAATAAATCCAGAAATAAGTTTCATGGAGTTTCAGGTCTTTTGGAGCAGTGCAGAATAGGTTTCCAATGTTTGCTTCTTTTCCAGCCAGAATTCCAGCTGTCGGCATTCCCCCTCTTCATGGTAAACCTTATAAAATAAGAGAGAATGGCCATAAGTATTGATATATAATGTGTAATAACAGCCCATAATGCAATAAATATTGATATAAAAGCATGGTGCAAAATGGACGTATCAACTCCCCCAAGCTTAGACCTCGCTTGTCCTCAAGCGAAAGCCGAAATCGAAAAATATGTCGACATGTTTAGAGATAGAGGTGTCAATAAAAATAAAATACGGACATGAGGGCATCATGATCCTTCTTATAACAGCAACATATATAGATTTTGTCATATGAATTCCTATGCTCCCGTAACAATCAATTCACAATGTCAAGTATGGTTCAAAAACTTCATTGAAAACTAACAAACTATAATATCAGTCATTGAAGCAATTGCAATTTATCATAACATCACAAAGAGTCAAGAATAGAGCTTTTCAGCAAGTCCACATACTCAACTATCATATAATCTTCTACAATTGCTAACACTCATGCAATACTTGTGGTTATGGAGTTTCAGCCGGACACTGAGAAAGATAGGGGCTTATTGTGTTGCCTCCCAACGTATTCACCTTTAGGTGATGTCAACAATAATAGTCCATGCTAACGAACATCCAATTGGATATATATATCATGATCTTTGAAACACGAGGAGCTTGCCAAAGGATAAAATGAAAAAGGGGAAAGGTGAAGATCACCTTGACTCAAGTATAAAGTAAAAACATAAAGTAGGAGCATAAAGTAAAAGTTAGGCCCTTCGCGGAGGGAAGCAGAGGTTGTCATGCGCTTTTAGGGTTGGATACACAAAATCTTAGTATGAAAGAACATCACTTTATATTGCCACTTGTGTAAGGACCTTTATTATGCAGACCATCCCTTTTATTGCTTCCATAACAAGATCGTATAAAGCTTATTTTCTCCGCACTAATAAGTCATGTGTATTTAGAGAGCAATTTTTATTGCTTGCACCGATGCCAACTTACTTGAAGGATCTTACTCAATCCATAGGTAGATATGGTGGACTCTCATGGCAAAACTGGGTTTAAGGATATTTGGAAGCACAAGTAGTATCTCTACTTGGTGCTAGGAATTTGGCTAGCATGAGGGGGAAAGGCAAGATCAACATGTTTGGAAGGTCAATGACAACATACTTTAACGGAGATGTGAGAAAACATAAACCATTACATTGTCTTCCTTGTCCAACGTCAACTCTTTTAGCATGTCATACTTAATGAGTGCTCACAATCATAAAAGATGTCCAAGATAGTATATTTATATGTGAACCTCTCTTTCCTTATCACTTCCTATTAATTGCAACGATGACCAAAACCATGTTTATCAAGTCTCAACAACTTTTAAGCCTCATACTTTCTATGTGTGAAGTCATCACTAACCAAAAGATCAATATGAACTCTTTTATTTTTTTTTACTCTTTCAAGATCATAGCAAGATAGCAAAGCCCTTAACTCAACACTAATCTTTATTATAGATAACTCACGGACTCGATTACATAAAGAGATCACAAAGCAAAACTAGAAACTACTTGATATCAAAACTTCAATCCACTAGATCAAGATACTACTAAAAAGGATCGAACTAAATAAAGCGGTAAAGATAGGAGTGTGATGGTGATATGATACCGGGGCACATCCCCCAAGCTTGGCAGTTGCCAAGGGGAGTGCCCATACCCATGTGATTATGTCCTCGGAGGTGGTGAAGTAGGAATTGTCAATGACGTAGGCTTGTCGTCCATGTTCCAAGGCATAGGCTCACCTTCATAGAAGGATGATCGAGTCTCCGGGATCCTTAAATCTGCAGCCAAACTCATCCTTTTGAATCTATATTCATACTCACATTTCTGGTTTTGCAGGTCATAGATCTGGGCTTGGAGGTGCTCGATTTTCTCTTGAAGCTTGAAGATGGTTTACCCAATGACTTTGGCATCTAGCTTGTGGTTGTTGGTGAATTCCGTGATCATCATCTAGTTGGCGTTGAGTCCACGCTCCACCATCCCTTGGCACTTGAAGACTTGCTGCTCCACAGCTTCGAGCTTTGTCTCCACGCTTCCGGTACGTCTTGGTCCCTCCACATCACGGATGTGCAACACCCCCTCACACTCTCAATGGTTTGAGGGTGTTGCAGCACCTCCGCGAGATAGGGGTTGATAACCCTCTCGAAAAACTTGTCCTTGTGAGCGCTTGGAGATGCCATGATGCTCTAGATCTGTAACAGAAAACAGCTCGAAACGAAAACAAAGGATATCTGCGTGATACGATGGTCAAAACTTACGGGGGATTATATAATGAATTTTTACCGACCAAAATATCTAACATGCAAGAAAACGGAGTCCGGGAGACACACGAGGTGTCCACGAGACAGGGGGGCGCACCCAGTAAGGGTGGGCTCGCCCTCCACTCTCGTGGAGGCCTCGTGTCCTCCCCGGACTACTTATTTCTTCCTATAATTCTTAAATATTCCAAAAATGAAAAAATTGCCTTTAGAATTGTTTTGGAGTCGGTTTACTTACCGTACAACATACCTATTCCTTTTCAGAGTCTGGAATGTTCTGGAAAGTGTCCCTTATGTATTCCTCCGGGGTTACAGTTTCAATAATATTAGTTTCAACATTGATAGGATTACCTGAAATATAATGTTTAATTCTTTGACCGTTCACCACCCTCGGGCTTGTGCCTTCGAAGTTGTTGATTTTTATGGCACCCGAACGATAGACCTCCTCGATAACATAAGGACCTTCCCATTTAGAAAGAAGTTTTCCTGCAAAAAATCTTAAATGAGAATTGAATAATAACACATAATCACCTATGTTAAACTCACGCTTTTGTATCCTTTTGTCATGCCAGCGTTTGACTTTTTCTTTGAATAGCTTGGCATTTTCATAGGCTTGGGTTCTCCATTCATCAAGTGAGCTAATATCAAACAACCTCTTCTCACCTGCAAGTTTGAAGTCACAGTTGAGCTCTTTAATAGCCCAATATGCTTTATGTTCAAGTTCTAGAGGTAAATGACAAGCTTTTCCATAAACCATCTTATACGGAGACATACCCATAGGATTTTTATATGCAGTTCTATAGGCCCATAATGCATCATCAAGATTTTTGGACCAATTATTTCTAGATCTATTCACAGTCTTTTGCAAAATTAATTTGAGTTCTCTATTGCTCAACTCTACTTGACCACTAGACTGTGGGTGATAAGGAGACGTGATTCTATGATTAACTTCATACTTAGCAAATATCTTACAGAAAGCACCATGAATAAAATGTGAACCACCATTAGTCATAAGATATCTAGGGACTCCAAACCTCGGAAAAATAACTTCTTTAAGCATTTTAATAGAAGTGTTATGATCAGCACTACTAGTTGGAATAGCTTCTACCCACTTAGTTACATAATCAACAACAACTAAAATATGTGTATAACCATTAGAGGCAGGAAAAGGTCCCATATAATCAAAGCCCCAAACATCAAACGGTTCAATAACAAGAGAATAGTTCATAGGCATTTCTTGACGTCTACTAATATTACCAATTCTTTGACATTCATCACAAGATAAAACAAACTTACGGGCATCTTTGAAGAGAGTAGGCCAATAAAAACCAGATTGCAATACCTTATGTGCAGTTCTGTCTCCAGCGTGGTGTCCTCCATATGATTTGGAGTGACACTTGTGTAGGATCTGTTCATGTTCATGCTCAGGTACACAACGTCTAATAACACCATCTACTCCTTCTTTATAAAGGTGTGGGTCATCCCAAAAGTAATGTCTTAAATCATAAAAGAACTTTTTGTTTTGCTGGTATGTGAAACTAGGTGGTATAAATTTAGCAACAATATAATAAGCATAATCAGCATACCATGGAGCAGTATGAGAAGCATTAACAACCGCTAATTGTTCATCAGGAACGCTATCATCAATAGGTAGTGGGCCATCAAGAACATTCTCTAACCTAGACAAGTCGTCTGCAACGGGGTTCTCAGCTCCCTTTCTATCAATAATATGCAGGTCAAATTCTTGGAGCAAGAGAACCCATCTAATGAGTCTAGGCTTAGCATCTTTCTTTTCCATAAGATATTTAATAGCAGCATGATCAGTGTGAATAGTAACTTTGGAATCAACAATATAAGGTCTAAACTTATCACATGCATACACAACTGCTAAGAATTCTTTTTCAGTAGTAGCATAATTTCTCTGGGAAGTATCAAGAGTCTTACTGGCATACTGGATAACATACTATTTCTTATCAACTCTTTGCCCTAGAACAGCACCTACGGCATAATCACTAGCATCACACATAATTTCAAAAGGTAAATTCCAATCAGGTGGCTGGACAATAGGTGCAGTGATCAAAGCTTTCTTAAGTATTTCAAATGCCTCTACACAATTATCATCAAAGACAAAAGGAATATCTTTTTCCAATAAATTGGTCAGTGGCCTAGAGATTTTAGAAAAGTCCTTAAGGAACCTCTTATAAAAACCGGCATGACCAAGGAAACTTCTTATACCTTTTATGTCCTTGGGACATGGCATCTTTTTAATAGCATCAACTTTAGCTTTATCAACTTCCATACCTCTCTCGGAGATCTTGTGCCCCAAGACAATGCCATCGTTAACCATAAAGTGGCACTTTTCCCAATTCAAGACGAGACTAGTGTCTTCACATCTCTGCAAAACTCGATCTAGGTTGCTTAAGCAACCATCCAAAGAAGATCCATAAACGGAGAAATCATCCATGAATACTTCACAAATATTTTCACAAAAGTCAGAGAATATAGACATCATACATATTTGAAAGGTAGCAGGTGCATTACATAAACCAAAAGGCATACGTCTATAACACTACAAAAAAAGACACATCCGTGACATTTTGGGCCGAACGAATTTTTTTTCTGTCATACATATGACACTTCTATGACGATAATTGTGACAAAACCAGGTATCATCATAGATGTGGTGGGCTCCTACTTCTATGACAAAAAATCATGACAGGAAATGGGCTTTTCGTCCTGGGCAGGCCGGAGACGCAGCTGCATGACATTCTTTGGGCCGTCCATGACGTAAAAAACCATGGTAGAAGCGAGGGCGAGGAAAATTTCGTGGAGTTGCCGGTTACGGTGAGGTCGGGGGCTGAACGATGCGCGTTTCTCTCATACACGTACGTGTGTGTGTGCGAGGCGTTGGCTCTAACTGAACCCGAGCGAGGCGTTGGGCTCTAACTGAACCCGAGCAATTGCAATGCAGGCTACGCGTTACTGAACCCGTGCGATCGATCGATGGCTGTTAACTGAACCCGATCGAGCGATTCCTTCACTACTGCTGCTAACTGAAGCCGATCGATTGGATGAACAATGAGCGGTGGCATTGCCTCTGGATGAACAGGACCCCGTGGTGTGGTGGAGGGCTGGATGAACAATAGACGATGGAGGGGTGCCCGTGGAGGGGTGGTTGAACAGGACCCCGTGGTGCAGAGGGCTGGATGAACAGTAGACGGTGGAGGGGTGGTTGAACAGTAGCCGGTGGAGTAGCGCGCAGTGGAGGCTGGATGAACAGGAGCCCGTGGAGGCTGGAGGAGGTCGACGGTGGAGATGAATAGTATCCCATGGAGTCCCGTTTTGCGGTACGCCACACCCCTCCCGACGGACAGGACCACCGTTTCGACCGTAGTGCTCCAACACAAGTTCGTTTTGTCCGTTTTGCGGTACGCCACAATGCTCCCGATCAACAGGACCCTCGTTTCGACCGTAGGAGGTCAGTTTCCCCGTTTTACGGTACGCCACACCCCTTCCGAACAACAGGACCCCCGTTTCGACCGTAGGAGGTCCGTTTCCTCCGTTTTGCGGTACGCCACACCCCTCCCGATCAACAGGACCCCCGTTTCGACCGTAGGAGGTCCATTTCCTCCGTTTTGCGGTACGCCACACACCTCCCGATATATAGGACCCTGTTCCAAACGTAGGAGGTCCGTTTCCTCCATTGTGCGGTACGCCAGGCCTCGTTTCCATCGCCTGTTCCGTCCAAGCCCTTCCGATGAACACGACCACGCATTCCGTTCCGACCCAGCCGGTTGGCTCCCACGCGTTTCGTTGCCTCCCGATGAACACGACGCATTCCGTTGCCTCCCCATGAACACGACGCATTCCGTTGCCTCCCCATGAACATGACGACGACCTTGTTTCTCCGTTCCGACCCAGCCATGTACACGAGCTCTGGCCATACGTATGTGCGAGTAGGCGTTCGAGACCCCGCCCGTATGTACGTACGTGGCCGTATTTTCTTTCTTGCACCCTGGCCGCTGTACGTACGTGTACATGCTACGTGGGCGCCTCTACTACGACACACACTCGCCTCTACTACGACATGTGCGCGCCTCTACATGGACCAGTATATATGTACGTACACGTTCGCGACTAGAATGACAACGCTACGTACGCTTCGACCAGGTGGGTCCAGACTGTCAGGCACTTCCTTGCGTGCGAAGATGTAGCTGGTGGGTCCCAGCAGTCAGGGGGGCGAATCATTTTTTGCCCGGACGCACTTCCTTGCGTGCGAAGATGTAGCTGGTGGGTCCCAACAGTCAGGGGGGCGAATCGTTTTCTTCGGACGCGCTTCCTTGCGTGCGAAGATGTAGCTGGTGGGTCCCAGCAGATAGGGGGAAACGTTTTTTTCACGAAATACGGTGGCCCGTCCGGTGGGTCCCTGCTATCAGGTGGAGGAATAATTATTTTGCGCGTAATAAGGAGGCACTTCCTTGCTGCGGCCGTGGACCCAGCTATCAGCCTCTCCACGTATAGGCCACGTCCGATGGAAGCCATTCCTTGACCACATTGACCACGCCGTGCCGAGAGCACCATGGTGGTGGACGACAACGAGGCCTAGGAAGGGGACGACGCGGAGCCAGGGAAGACGCGGCAGTGGATGCCCATGCGTAGAGGAGTATGAGGGTTCACTCGTTTGGCTGCGGTGTGAGGCTGCCATCGCCGCAGAATAACAGGGGGTGTGGGTGCGTAGAGGGATGGCCTGGCCAATGGTGGGAGTAGTAGGGGGCGGTGAGGCCTCCACGGCATCACAGCCGGCCACGGGCAGCAGGAGCAGGCGACACGACTGGCGCTGCTTTGGGCGGCTGGAGCAAGAAGACCAGAGGTTGAAGAAGCACTACGGCCGTTGGATGGACATCGTACGGTCACTGGAGCTAGAATCATTTATATATAGACTAAAGTTGACAAAGGCCTCCGTCCCAGTCAACTTAGTAGGCCCACAAGTCAGCCTCCCACCAAGGTGGGTCCCAGCTAGCAGGGGGTATTCATTTTTCTGTGCATAATAAGGAGGCACTTCCGATGGGTCCGAGC
This sequence comes from Triticum aestivum, assembly GCF_018294505.1. NCBI lineage: Eukaryota > Viridiplantae > Streptophyta > Magnoliopsida > Poales > Poaceae > Triticum > Triticum aestivum. The sequence goes on along the minus strand of NC_057813.1, from coordinate 81,577,260 downwards.
TGACAGCGTGGGAACGTTTTTTTTGCGAAATACTTTGGCCCGTCCTGTTGGTACCGGCAATCAGGGGAAACGTTTTTTTCACGAAATACTGGTGGCCCATTCGGTGGTCCCTGCTGTCAGGTGGAGGAATAATTATTTTCCGCGTAATAAGGAGGCACTTCCTTGCGGCTGTCGTGGACCCAGCGGTCAGCCTCTCCATGTACAGTACTCTTCTGATGGAAGTCGGTCGTTGACCACATTGACCACGCCGCGTCGAGAGCACCACGGCGGTGGACGACGACGAGGCCTAGGAAGGGGACAACACGGAGCCGGGGAAGACGCGGCAGTGGAAGCCCGCGTGGAGAGGAGTACGAGGGTTCACCGGTTCGGCTGCGGTGTGAGGCTGTCGTCGCCGTAGAATAACAAGGGGTGTGGGTGAGTAGAGGGATGCCCTGGCCAGCAGTGGGAGTAGTAGGGGGCGCTGAGGCCTGTGCGGCAGCACAACATGCCACGGGAGGCGGGAGCAGGCGGTCCCGCCGGCGCTGCTTTGGCGGCTAGAGCAAGAAGATAAGAGATTGAAGAAACACGAAGGCCATTGGATTGACATCCAACGGTTACGTCTACTAGAATCGTTTGTTGACGTATATAATGACTAAAAATCTTGCATACGCGTCAACTAAACAGGCCCACAAGTCAGACCACTCCCTCTTTTTTTAATAATTTATATATACCTCATGGCAACTTATTATGCAATTTATTGCAGTCATTTTTTGGTTGGCCAGGGCCAATTTCGCATATTTCTGTGGGTTCCAAACTATTTTTAATACCAAAATGTCGAGCCAGATTTAAAGTACTTTGAAGATATATTTAAATTAGGTTAATGCCCATTGAAATAGGAATCTAAAAATGTGGAAAAAAATCAGCAATTATAAAGTAATTGCCAATTTGTCATCTGTTTTTATATTTACAACCCATTTCATATTACTTTCAAGATTTGCAGGCATCTAGAAAGAGTTGCAGCCCATCAGGGCGTAGAAAAATAAGTAGGCCTGGATTGGGTATACTTCAGAAAAAATAAACTGGGCTCATTTTCACCAAGAAAAAATAGCTGGGCTGGTCACATGGTGTCATGGTGGGCGCACGGCAGATGCCAAGGGATGGCTAAAGAGAGGAGGAGGCTCGAGGGCGCTGGTGGGCTCCGGAGGCAGGGTTGATATGCGCGGGCGCGGGACGCCGGACATACCCAGGTTCGGGGATCTCCGGAGAGATAACACCCCTAGTCCTGCCGAGTTTAGTTGAATGGTCGATAGTACAATGTTGCTCCTGGAGCTGTGTGGGGAGGAAGGAGGCTGGCCAAGGCTTGGGCTACTCCTTCTCCTTGGTGTTGCTATACAGTGGCTAGTCCTATGCTTGCCTCTCTATATCACATCACATATCATCTCCCTGTAGGCGTGGGCAACTGGGGGGTTTTATAGATCTACCCACCCAGGGTTACAATGGTAATATGCCGAGTCAGTGGGTCCGTATTGTCGGTGTCCGGGGTACCGGGCTGGGTCCCGCTTGTGGGCTTGTGGTTCACCGGGTTCCCCTAGGTGCGGGCCCCGCGTACCTAGGGGGACTGTGCGCCGTCTTGTCGATCGTCATGGCGCGGCCGAGTCGACCCGCGCATAGTGTTCTCCGTCAGGCCGCCGCTTGCTTTCGTCAGCGGTGAGGGCGGGAACACTGTTGCCACGCCAGCCCTGGTCAGCGGGTTGGTAAGGGGCACTATTGCCATGCTCCGGCTGACCACATGCATGGGCATAAGCAATGTAGTCTTGGTCATCCGTGATTGAGGTCTCGTCCCATCATACGGCGTGGATGGGATGGGAGCTGACCCGTGGCTGGGTTCCCGTGGACGCCACGGGTGGGTTGGCTTGTTTGGGAAGCCACAATTGCGTAGGGTTGAATTGCCTTGCGCCAGCTGCTGCGGCCGGGTCAACGTACCTTGCCGTGTCGAGAGTCTTGGCTGGGTTGCGGTCCTTGCCGGGTCGAGTGACCCAGCCTGGCGCACGCCGGTTTGCGGGGCGATGCGGGCCCCGCTTTTTTTGAAATAGATCCGGGTTCCGTTGCCTGCCCGGGGTTCATCCCCCCGACAGTAGTCCCTGAAGCTGTGAAGGTCCGCCGTCTTAGGATGAGTGGGACTTCGCAGCTTTCCCCTTGTGCAAGGCGGAATCTGTGAGCGCCGGGTCCGGCAACACCCACTGTGTGCCGGTTTTCTCGGAAACCAAATCGCGGCATCCCGGCCGTTGCGGGAACCGAGGAGTCTGTCGAATCTTGAGGCGATCCCTCAGGCTTCACGCAGGCGCCACGTGGTGCCCGGAAGTCGGAGGGGCCTAACAGGCCACACGCGTGACGGGACTGGGCGACGGGCTGGGGCACGCCGCCGCCCGCCCTTGGCCACGCGTGCGGATTTATTGCGGCGTCTGGTGGCCGGTTGCACTTCCCCACGTAGTTAGTGCACGTGTACGTGCACACTTATTGCGGGGTAGTGGAACGAGCGCGTGCAGACGATCCCACTCCCCCACGTTTAAACCGGGGTTATAAATTGAGGGGGGCAAGGGGGCGGCGGACATTATTCTCGCTCGCGCCCTCCTGTCCCCCTGCTCTTGCTCTGCTTCTCGCCACCGATGCACAGCTGCGCCCGCGGCCCCGAGCAGAGATCTTCTCCGTCGTCTTTCTTCCTCTTCATCTTGTTTTCTTGTGATTTCATCTTTGTGGGGGCGCGCTAGCGCACCCACTGGGTGTAGCCCCCAAGGTTCGGGCCAACTATGTAGTAGTTGGGTCGAACCTTAGGAGCGTTGGCCTTGTGCTGACTTTGGTCTGCTATTAGCATCTTGACGCCTTCCGGGTTGCCGCCTTGAACTAGCTCCTGGGCAAGCATCGGGAGCTCAAGGAGCAGCTTGCTACCAAGGAGGAGGAGCTTCGGGTCGCCGCAGGTACTTTTTGTGTTCTTTCTTCTAGTGGGGGCGTGCTAGCACATCCACTGGGTGTAGCCCCCGAGATTCGGGCCAACTGTGTAACAATTGGGCCAAATCTTAGGTCTTATCTTTTTCTTTCTTTCTGCTGAGTTCTTTTTCTTCGCAGCCAAGGTCCTGTCTTGGCGGACCCGACTGTTCCGGGCTTGTTGTTGATACCAGTCGTCTCAGTCTCGAGGCGGCGCAGGTGAGGGCGGAGGCGGCCACGGCCCGACGGTCTCTTGATGAGGACAACCGGCTGCACGAGCAGCTGGCGGGTCACAAGAGCCGCCTCGACGCCGAGGTGGAGCTTCTTAAGGAGGAGGCCGCCAAGGTGGTGGAGACGCAGTAGGCCTGGTCGAGGCGGACCAGCAACACGGCCAGCTGGTCGATGATAAGGGCCGGCTCCAGGCCGAGGTGGAGCATCTGCGAGAGCAGGCCACCACGGCTGAGGATGCCCTCCAGGTCGAGGCTCGCCGCCGTGAGGCGGCCGAGAAGGCGGCCGAAGACAAGGACGCCGAGCTGAAGGCGGCCCTTGCTAAGGCGGCCGACCTAGAGAAGGTGCTCGGGGAGCGGGACCGCATCTTGGAGCGGGAGCGACGTGGTACGTTGCTCGAGGCGCAACACCTGGAAGAGTCTTTCTCCAGTAAGTTCTGCTTGTTTGTAGTTTGCCGGGTCGGGACCCGACCCTTCCTTCATTGGTGTTCTTCTAACTTGCTTCTTCTTTGGCTACAGGGGCCTTTCCGGAGATGCAGTGGCTGGCGGAGGAAGTCGTCCGCTATCAGCGCGATCCGACCGGCGTTGTTGGGTCCGGGACGGATCCGCTGACGGCCTGAACCTTCCCGGAGATCATTGCCGCTGCTGAGGCCTAACTACGGGTCTTGGGGACGCAGATGGAGCGGCTGTCCCGGGTCGGCACCGCAATGACGGCGGCCCTATGGCCGGACTCCGTCCATCCGCACAGCTTCTCGCGCCTGGCGCGCTAGTTGGAGATGGGCCCGGATCGCCTTAGCGACTGGCGCATTTCCGCCGCCCATTCCGGTGCTGAGATGGCGCTCCGGATCGCGTTGTCTTGGCATCCGGATCTTTAGCTGGACGCGCTGATGGGTCAGCGCGCTGGTTCAGAGCAGTTGCTGCAGGAGCAGGCTGGCCGGATCGCCTCCCGGGCCAGCTATATCGCCGAGTTCGCCTTCCACGACGAGTTCCATCCGAAGCGGACGGAAGACGGCGTGGTCGTGGATGGCAACGACTACGGCTTGCTTCTTCGCGACCCGGAGGGCAACTCGGAGGAGACGGGCGTCTATGGCGACACGAAAGCCGAAGAGGACACCGGTACTTCGCTGGACCCGGAGGCCGGTAGGGGGGAGTCGTCGATGTCGCGACGCGGCGCTGGGAATGCCTGAGAATCTTTGTAGAAAACTTTGTTAAGTAGCAGGTCCACCCACCCACTGGAGGGTTTTTAGGGTGTAATGAACTTGGGTCGTGGGACTTTGCTTGAAACATTTATGTGTAAATGTTGTGAGTGTTTATTTGCTCTTTGCCTTCTGCTTTTTTCGAACTTCTT